>NC_133769.1:94678691-94780845 GCF_003597395.2 Chelonoidis abingdonii
TAAGTTTAGGGGTCCATCGTAGCAGTTCATTGATAGCACCTATCACATTTAATCACATTGTTAATGTTTAGAAATTAAATTGAATGAAGGCTGAGAGAAATGTGGTAGCGGACAGCACACATCTCCTATATTGTGTTTCTATGTACACTTTCTGCAGTCTAGGACTTAGGCACATTATTCAGATGAGCCAAGCCTCACATTACACTCCATAGTTCTTTTATGAAATTGCTTATGATATGGATATGACAAAATGATATGTACTTTTATGCAAGATGGTATGTAAGATATCTTGAAAGTAATGGTTTCACAAATATTTATTATCCAATTTGTATGCACGTGTCATCGTTTTTGTATCATGAAGCTGTGAATCTTGACCATTTCTCTGTCATTCCATGTGCTACGTGCTGAGCCAAACAACGTTAGTGATTATTTGAGATGCACACAGCATAGGGATATCCAGGATATGTCAATGAAACCTCTCAGAAGATAGCTCTGCACAATTGGGACTATTTGATCCAGTCACAGCCAAAAAAGCTTATCCAGGCCACGTGGGGGAAGATATAAAGAGGGCAATTGACACGTGAGAAGTCCTTCTCCCCTAAAAACACACCTGAACGCTGAGGAAGAAGACTGAACTGTGGAAAGTGATGGTCCCAGGCTAGATCTTTCAACTTGTGTATGAAAACCTGGAAAGTCATAGGCAACTTGTGCCTTAAGAATCTCCAGCCTGTTTATCACTCAGGAATTTGCAATTTATATCCTACCTATCTAGATGTCAGCTTAGTTTGAGCTTTTGTTTCATTTGCTTAGTAATCTGCTTGGTTCTGTTTCTATCCTTGAACACTCAAATCAGCCTTTTATAGTTAATAAATTTGTTTTTGTTATTATTAACCCAGTTTGTGCAATTTCTTAATGGGAGTGGAGAGAATGTGCATATCTTTTTCAACATTGAGGAGAGGTGTAATTTTAATGAGCTTGCCCTGTACAGGTATAGTATGACATTTTATTTGGGTTTGTCTCCCAAGAGGTTGGCATGCGAGTGCTGGGGGCCCTCTCACACAGAGTGACTTCATTCTGTGTCATGCAGGAGGTGTTGGCCTACCTGTGCGCAGGGACCGGCCCCAGGGGTTCTTGGCGCCCTAAGGCGCCGGGAGCCATTTCGCCGCCCGCGCACGGGTCTCACGCGCTCTGGCTGGAGCTTGCCGCAGGCTTGCCTTGCGGGCAGGTCCATCGGAGCGGCCCGGGACCAGTGGATCCGTCCGCAGAAGCCGCGGCAGGGTTCCACCGGAGCCGGTGGGACGCGGACGTCCGCAGAATGGTCCTGCGGGAGCGTCCACGAGCCGCTGAGCCAGTAGACCCTCACAGGTAGACTGCGGCAGCTCCACCGGATCCGCCTGCCGCCCCCCCTCGGCAAATGCCGCCCCGTATACTTTGCGCTAGGCGATGCCTAAGTTGCTAATGGAAAGCGCAAGCCCTGGCCTGTGCGTGCGCCTGCAAGAGGCCAGAGAGACTAATTCAGCAAAGCACGGGAGAGGGAACCCAGGCTGGCTGAGCAGGAGAGGCGTCAGTTAAAACCCCAGTACTCAGGTGACATCCCATCACACCCATCTTCTAACCCTCAAGTCAGGACATGTTGCTCCTTCTAGTCAATGGCAGACGATTTCAAGGAAATCTCTCTCCAGCTCTGAGATTCCATCTGCAGCTTGGCTACAATAAACTATATGGTCAAACCCCAGCTACGTTCCCCTCAGCTGGCTGGGTGGATGTTATGCTTCAGCAGGGACATAATTAAATAAGCTTATCCTGATTTAATGAATAAAATATAGAACTGTTCCTTTAGTGTTTGGCATGTATCAGCGTTAATTATATCTAACAATTAAAAACAGGTGGAAGGAGAAAGGAAATGATTCATTACAGTGGAATTTTATGGTTGATACATACATTTTTAAAGCTACTTTTTTAAAATGCCTGCTATCCTGCAATCTTTCCAAACAATTGAATTTATCTTTCACACAGATGCGTGTGAGAAGTATTTACTTATTCTGTTGAGGTAAGAGAGATTTAAATGCCTTTAGGTCACAGAGAGGCAGTACAAGAGACAGGAAATCGGAAAATAGCCCTTCTGAGATCCCAGTCGTGCCTTAATTATACAACCTCCATCTTTTGAAGGTTATCTTTTTATGGGCTGGTCGAGCAATTACAAATTAATATCATAATACGACTGTTAACAATATATAGAATACATTTATTTAAATATTTTTAGATGTTTTCTATTTTTAAATACATGATTTCAATTACAACACAGTAATATAAGTGGCACTGTACACTTTTATTTTTTATATTATTACAATATTTGCGCTGTAAAACATTAAGAACTAGTATATTTCAATTCACTAATAAAGTTACTGCTAGAGCAATCTCTTTACAATTGAAAGTTGAACTTACAATGTTACAAAAAATAACTGCTCAAAATAAAACCTGTAAACTTTTAGAAACCTACAAAGTCCACTCAGTCCTACTTTCAGGCAATCGCTCCGACAACAAGTTTGGTTACAATGTTGCAGGAGATAATTTGCTGCCCAAGTTCTTTGTTTAATCACCTGAAAGTCGCGAACCGGAGTCTGCATTGGCCTGTTGTTATGCTCTCGTAGTATTTATGTGCAGTGAGCTAAAGATTCATATGTCTTTGCTTTCAACACCATCCAAGACGACGATGTCCATGCTGACGACTGGTTCTGCTCAATAACAATCCAAAGCAGAGAAGACAGTGCATTGTTAATTTTTCATCGTCATGAGTTCAGAGCCACCAGCAAAGTTGATTTCCTTTTTTTGCGTGGTTCAAGTTCTGTAGTTTCGCATTGGTTGTTGTTTTTAAGACATCCGCAAGCATTAGCTCCACACACCTCAATCCTCTTCAGATTTTGGAAGGCATCACATTCTTAAACCTTTGCGGATCAGTGCTGTAATCCATCCTTAGAATTTACATTTCGGTACCTTCTTTGGTTTGTCAAATCTGCTGTCTGAAAGTGTTCTCAACTGAACATTACGTTTTTTGTGTTGGCTACTATGGCAGGATGTGGATAAAACAGAACAGGAGCATACATTTCTTCCCCAGGGAGTTCAGTCAAATTCTTTTTAATGGGACCCTTCATCAGCATGGAGATGTCCTCTGGAATGTGGCGAAGCAATGACGGGCTATCTGAATGTTTTAGCATATCCTGGGACATAAATACCTTTGCCACGTCCAGCTACAAAAGTGCCATGAGAATGCCTGCTTCTGAATTTCAGGTGACTTGTTAAATAAGAAGCGGCAGCTTATCTCGCTACACTGTAAACAAACTGTTTGTCTCAGCAATTGGTGACAAGAAGTGGGCACTGAGTGGACTTGTTAGGCTCTAAAGTTTTACATTCTTTTTGTTTTTGAGTGCAGTTATGTAACAAAAAAACCCGTTTACATTGTAGTTGCGCTTTCACGATAAGAGAATGCACTACAGATTTATATGGGGTTAATTTGAAAATAACTATTTCTTTTTGTTTATCATTTTACAGTGCAAATATTTGCTAATAAACATAATATAATGGACTGTACACTTTTATCTGTGTTGTCATAGAACATCAATATATTGAAAATGTAGAAAAATCCAAAAAATATTTAATAATTTCAGTTGGTATTTCTGTTGTTTAACAGATGCGATTGTGATTAATTTTTTAAATTGCAGTTATTTTTTTGAGTTTAATTGTGAGATAACTGCGATTAATCGACAGCCACTATCTTTATGCATTAAAATGAGAAGTGTTTTTGATAGTAGTGACGGACAGTGAAATCTAAGCTAAGAGAGGTATCGTAGTTGCAAACTCTAATAGGTCTCATCTTGTAGCCCAGATGCGAGAAAGAAAACACTTCCATTTACAGCATGTTAGCACCTTTAGTTGTTCAGCTCTCCCACACTGGCCTGTTACGTACCTTTAGCATTTTTCTTTTAAAATGTCAGGGAGGAGGCATCCTTGCTCGCATTTTGTTTTTCTGGTATTGCACATTCAAGATTGTGGCTTTTCTGAATTTAATGTTTAGCTCATACATTACCTAGTCAACTACTTTGAATGCTTGATAGGTACCCAAAGTTAGGTTACACTAGAACTGTTTACATATCTGAAAAATTTTCCTCGATAGACAGCTTCTCCCTCCCTGTACTTTGTCATAGGACATGTCTACCAAGGGCTTACTTAAGCTGGGCTGTCCAGAACAGACCTTCAAACCGTGGAGGCTCCGCCGGACTCTCACAGGGTGAGCCCCCACCTTGGGGTCTGGAAATAACTCAGAATTGAGAATTTAGTCTGTTCTACTTATTAGACAAGCTCTATCTCTCACAATTCTCCTTTTTTCTCCTTTTTATACGAAAGCCCAATTAACTTGAAATTATATAAAACTACTGAGATTGTTTCTCTCATCAGTCTTTGTCCCAATCCCAGAAGGTAGGACATCAGGCAGTTGTTCTTCCAACACCTTGTGGGCATAGTCATTAGCATGGTTCAATTCAATGACTTTCCAACTTAACATATTTGGATTTAGTCTAGGCCATCATTTAGGCAAACTCATGGGCTGATATTTACATTTCCAAGGTGACTTAGCAGATACACTATCTTTTAATTTAGCTTGGAATTACAAAGCTTGCAGTGGACAGGTTCTCTGTGCCAATGTAAGCTCATCAGTTGCATTTTTTTTCATTTGAAAAGACAATTACGGTACAAGTTGTTGATGTTTACACTTGAAAATAGTATCAGGACTTTGATTCTAAAGAATCTTTATTTCAGGTAACCCTATTGACTTCAATGGGGAGCTTCTCAACAATTACTGCAGAATTTGGGACTCAACTTTTTAAATCTTAGTAAGGGAATTCATTCGAGTTGGACAAGATTTGGGTTCTTGGGTTCTTACATATATTTCAAATAATACATGATTGGTCCCAAATAAATTCTTAGGTCCCACTAGTTTCTTGTTTATCTCACCGTTGTTTATATTAGGCATGATGCCCAATGGTATTCTGGCATTTGTGTCTGAACACTGTGTGTGTTGTTAGCGACTCAAAAGGGGGAGATGCTGAAATAACTGTATGAGACACCCCACAATACAGGGAGAACGGCACTTAAGAGCTAACATTAGTCATATTAATGAATTATGTAAACAACGGTCTGCTCTGAATAATAAAGTTCTATTGGCTGATACAATGCGCAAAAACTTCTTTGATTCAGTGGGCATTGCAATCAGGCCTATTTTTCTTAATCTAACCTTTACATGGAGTATTAAATTGAAGTACACAGGGGCTTGTTAATGGAATAGTGGCCGGCTATAACACTGTTGATTCAGTTTCAATCTCTCTGTCTTTCTTGCAAATAAAATGCATCTTTTCATTCCTTCTACATGTAGCGATTCAAAATTTGTAATGAAGACATAGAAATCATTCAATCTTTGGCTTAGACACCCCCACTCTCTGAAGAATACAGGTTTATAGGAGTTCAGTTACTCCAGAAATCTAGGAAGGACACATTCTAGTGCTATAGCAACATTAATCTATGGTAGCTGAGTATCTTGGCATTAGTTACTTTATCAAAGTTAGCTAACTAATTGTTTTTAAATGCACTAACATTAACAAAATGTAGTTATGTTACTTACTGCCTGATTCTTTGATTAAGTGTTCAATTAGAACTATCTGCTACATACATTAAATCACCTTTTTCCACAAGCATTAATTCTGAATCCACCGAGTTCAACAAGTGATTGTAAAATGCTTTTGTTATCCTACATTAAATATTTAATCAGAACATTTTGATTTAAATGTCTACACCCACACACACACACTGCTCATAGATATTTTCACTGACATTGAGTGAAATTTATTTAATTCTGTTATTCCCTTATCGTCTTACGCATTGTTTAGTGATACACATTTTCAATCAATACAAGAGAAAATGGGCATGGAGAACAATGAAGGAGAGCCATATTCATTATAAGTACAACTACAATCCCAGTCGTCTCTTGCAAATCTGAACATTTTTAAAAGCGCTGTCTGTTGCAAACATGACGTATACCAGGCACTTCTTACAGCTCCGATTCAAACAGGACAACCACCTCCTCCCCTTGATTTGGCTCCTTTTAATTTAGATGTCTTTTGTGGTGCTGGGGACTTGCAATGTTCCTTTTCCCAGTATCTCCATAGGAAGCCCTAGACCAGCCCTCCCTATTTTCACTGGCATGGGATTTACTACGCCGAGTATTGTTTAGAGCAGACCTGTGGCTTGCCCTAACTCTTCCCAGGCGTTCAAAGCAAGCCAGACAAACATTCAAGAATAGAGGTTCTTAATTCTGTCTACATCTTTCCCGACGGCGGAGCTTGGTTCGCAGGATTAGAATGCGGCTCATAACATGGACGTCAAACCTGGAGAAATCTGGAGCACCTCAAAAACAGGAGTTGTGGGTACTCAACACTTCTCAGGTGGCCCATGGAGTTTCGAGTAAATACAACATATAAATGAATGCTAAGAGTGGAAATGTCAAAGATATCACATGTTTAACAACTCTGAAAACAAGTGTTAAGACACTCTTTGTTCATAGTACGTAAACTGTGAATGCGAACCCGAGGTTTATACGAAATAAGAGGCTATATTAGATTGTAAAAACTGTTGACAGAATTTTTCCCAATAACTGAATTTTATGAGAAATTCCCCAAGAGAATTATGGTACTCGAGATTTTTATATGTTTATCTTTATTTAAGTGGAAAATTGCATCCCATAAAAGATTAAGATTTACATATTTACTGTTCTCCTCGGGATGGGCAAAATAGTTATACAGGTCTTTTTGAAAGCCATTTGGATCATTGCTAACTCAAAGAACTATTTTTTCTTCATACATTTAGATAGAGGGAAATTGGACATAATTAAAAATCAAAGCCATTTTGATACTTTTCATAAGCACCAACGAAGTACATCGATCTAGAGCTCCAGATAAACAACTAAAATGCTTTTCAACTTTCTTTTTAAAGACTCAGAGGAAATGATCCTATTACATTTATTTCACTTTCTTTTTGCTTTAAACTAAATACGTGTTGACTTATGAAGTAAGAGGACGCACGAGGTTTCAAAAATAAAAGTCTTTTTCCACTGTATGTTAAGCCAAGTAAATATTTGTATGATGTGAAAGATACATTTGCTCTTAAAATAACTATTTTTCAGATATTCAGACACTTTCAAAGGTAGATACATTTCATCCTCTCTCTCGTTTTTACTTATGAGAGAACTGCTTATTGTTACCATGGAAACTTTCATGCAAAATTTCAAGTGCGTTTAGACTTGATTATAAATCAAGATGTTTTAAGCTAGGAGTGAACGGAGCTAACTAATCTATGAAACACATTTGGGGATGCTCAAAGAAGAACAAACAAGATGGAAAGGGCATTAAATGAGAGTGGACCTGCGGAAATTTCTTATGTGTGTTTTGGTGTCTTGTGTATGAAATTTCAACAGACTTTTTTCTTTAAATAATATACAATGGTTTGACTAGCCTTACCAAAAATAAGGGTTTGCTTAACCTTTTGAAAATGACCTTAAGTCTCTTTGCAAAAACTGTGTGCTCAGTTTATTCAAGACATTCTAGGTAGGGATCAGTGAAAATCTCATCCCATGAAATCAGAGTTTTGCTGTTGACTTCATGGGGGCCAAGATTTTCGCTCAGTGCTGTCTACATCTTCTGGTTTATTATCTCTTACTTACATATTAAAAACTACTCGGTTTTGTTTTTTTAGAGAGTGAAGTGAGCAATCTGGTAATGAGCTTAAGCACTAGGGGTATATTTTCAAAACACATTAAATGGTAGGAGACTAAGTCGTTTTCAAAATTGCCTACATTTACATAGGATCTTTTTAATTAAATGTAGGGACTTTTGGAATGTGTACCTTCGTGAGCTCAAATTGCACCTCGGATCTTGCATGCAGAGATGAACCTAAGCTGGAACTCTGCCCTTGCTTGTGCGGAATTGAGATGCGAGTTGTGGTGGACAAGGGGGGGGATGAGGGACTTTTTGTTGTAGACATTCCCTCTCCAGAAGGGTCTTTGCAGGTCCAATATCCACACGGCCTAGGGAACATGACCATAGAGGACTTTGAAACGTTTAGATGTGGATTGCGCAATATCAGAGCAATACAGTCCCCGTGGTGTACTACCCTTGTGTGGCCCTCCTTCCACTTTGAACAGAATCAGTGGTGTTGGGGGGGTGTGGGTGGTCAGAGAATCTCACCAATGTGCAGCAATCCAGGAGACTTTCTTGGTGGTTTTTTTCCCCCCTTTTTTCCCCCCTTTTGGGGAGGGTGATTTTTTCCCCACTCCTGGGGATTTACCTCTTAAACGGCGTCTGCCCATATTCTTAAATCCACCCAGAAGTAGATCTGGATCCATAAATACCTGTTTCAATTAATTTTTATTATTCATCTCTTGTATCTCATATTGTTTCCCTTGAATCAATGTGTTTTGCTTGTTTACACCACAATCGTCCTGTATTTTAATTCAGATTCCAGAGTGCTACTGCACTCTTTTGAAAAATCCTTGTTTTGGGGTGAGGGGTTATTAGACTTCTCCCCTTTGCTATTGCATTGTTAATATTTGATCATCGCTTGCATTTAACTTTCTGTATTTGCAGCTCAAAATATGATAGGTACAAATAAATAAATATTTAAACCTTTCTGGGCCAAGTTACTGCTTCACTTTGTAAGCAATCTAACCTTCACTGAAGTCATTACCACTGTGCACCCCAGTGACCCACACTTGACCTACCTATGCAGCAGGTGCAAAATTACCTAACATGGAGGCAGCTCCGGCGTGATCTCCTATATTGTCAGTTTATGATAGTTTCTTTGTGCTGTTAATGTCTTATGAACACGTCCAGCAAAAAAATGCATTTGTATCTATCTTTTGCTTTGTTCAATACACATGCTCTGTTTGATTCTGAATCTGAATGCAGAAGAATCCAATACAGTCGTGTTAGAACTTGTATTCTAAATCTAGTTTGTTAAGAACTGTCACAGAAATAAGTGTTATCTTCTTACGGTAACAGCTCGCCATTGAAAACATTACTTATATCGCACAGTATTCTCCTTTCATGTAAGTGCTTGGCAGGTACAGCCAGTGACACTGTAAACAGCAGATCATTTGGTCTGTATTGCTCCATCCAGTCCATAGAGATAATGAATGGTTTGCTACAGTAGGCCTCACAAACCTGACCTCTAGGACAGTTCACCACAGCAATTAATCAGGTGTGCCCTTAGCTGCGTTCTACTACACAGTCGGAGAAACACTGAAGTCTTGTGCGCTGTTACGTTCAATCTATTACACATTCGTTGAGGAAAAGCCAAGGGCAGAGACTTAATCTACTTACTCTTCTGTTTTTGTTGTTTATTCCAGGAGGTGCAGTAATCTGCAGGAGGAATGGCTCATTGGTACTTTATATACACTTCATTACGCATAAGAGTATTGCAATGGTGTGATTGATTTGTATGAATCATACACATATTATACACCAATTTAACACTGGATATTTTATCATTGTTCATCTATATATTGCCAAAGCAATGAGAAAAAATCTACTTATAGATTTGATGGTTATTTTCATAACCATCAAAACAATTATGCGGAAAGGTAGAAAGCAATCAGTTTGGTTGCCCTCTCAGTATGGATAAAAAAAATCACTATGAATGACACATAGGTTACAATGTAACGCTTAGGAATCCAGGCAAAGTAGATTTTCACAGTCACAATCTAACTGGACTACATAGCACATTCCTGTATAGTTCATGTTGGAAGGAGATCCTCATGTTAAAGAAATTATCTGCTTCTCTCTTCATACTCTCCTGATGCACTGCCATGTTTGGAGGCCACTCGAGCTGGACTCTACAACGGGGCCGATTAAAATTACCTACACAACTCTCACACCCAAATCTCCCCGTTTCCTGCTGCAGTGAGTGGGCGGACGATTTGGAGGCATAGTGAAATTTGCTGACACTTTCGATTCACAGAATCTATTTTCATTTGATTTTTTAATTGTGGAGGTACTCCAAATGCCAGAGATGATATGATGGCCTCTAAAATAGTTTAATTGCCTATTAAACTATTCTCGCCCCATGCAGGCTTCTCATCAGACTGTTCTATGATAGATTCCAAGGAACACTTTCATTCAAGACTATTCCATTCTCAGAGATCGCAAATTTCATTTGTTTATTCTGGGAGACCTTCTCAAGTGAGCGAGATAAGAACAGGGGTCAGTCTACAGTGTGGCGATATGCTTCTGGGCTATGTGAATCTGAGCAACAGTAAGGTGCTGGACATGAACTCTGACTGTACATGCATGGTGTGGCACTACGTGAAAGAAGAATTTCTGCTTTACGGATACTGAGAGTATCAGAGGTGGAGCTGTGTTTGGTTGCTTTTTTACAGGATCACAGACTATGGTCCTGTGGCACTTAAAGACTACAGGTGTATTGGAGCATAAAGCTTACGTTGGTGAGTATGCATTCTGACGAAGTGCGGTATTTCACCTGAAGCTTATGTTCAATATACCTGTTAGGGTCTTTAAGCGTTTCCACCGGACTCATGGTGGCTTTTTATGAATTAACTGGAAAGGAGTTTATTTTAATTTTTTTTTGGGAGGATTGTGATGTAACAGAAATGTGAACATCCACCCAGTTGTTCTATGTCTTCTTGTACTTACTGAAAAACACAATACAAAATAATATTAGCAAATACGAGTTCAAATTATGTCTTCTCCCATCATTACATAACAGTCATACACAATATAAATCCATGTGACCTCTCGATCCATTTTCCCATCTCCTAAAATCCTATTCAACGACTGTCTTTACATTTCATGTCCTGAAATTTTATTATTTTATTACAACATATTATTTATTATATTATTAAAGCCAATTTCCCTAATATATGTGATTTCTTTCACAGCTCTTCGCCCCTATCATGCCCCAGCGACCTATACTATTGTTCAGCTCCATAGAGCAGGACCTTCATCTACATACAATCTGCAGGAAACAGGGACTCACGCACATTACACGCACCGATAATGAATATTTCAACTTCCCATGAGAACTAATCAGTGTATGTATCATAACTATGTAGCTACAATATTCATGTAATTCTATCATCTAACAATTTACTAATTCAATTTAATACTACAAGACACAAATACAACAATCATTATCCACACCACTGTATGAAATAATAATTTATCCAAGCCCTCTAACAGAGAAGAATACTTATTATTATTTCTCATTTTATTTTTTACTATGCTTTCCATATAGTATAGTTAATATATTCATAGATATTTTCTAGTCTATAATTATTCATACTTATGGAGATTATAATACGTTATGTCTATCATTCCACTTGAGAAAAATACATATTTAAAATTGAGAGATGTTGAGAAGTATAATGTCTTAGAACTGGAGTGTTATTGAGAATATTCAGAAATGTTTTTCCTATACCTTAGCAACTTAGTGCGAATAGATTTATAATATTGAATTATCTTCAAATATTTCGTTTCCGTTTAAAGCTGACCTCTCAATGCTATAAAATTCCTTATGCCCGGCACTGTGCCACATTGTTTTTTACATATTCCAGTAGCTTAAAACCAGGGCTGGCATTAGGGATTACAATAAGACAACGCCTCGACCCTTGTACCATTAGGGACTGTGACAGCAGTTGCATCAGACGTGGCACCTGTATAGACTAACAGCACGTTTTGGGCGTGAGCTTTCGTGGGTGAATACCCCACTTCGTCAGACGCAGTAGTGGAAATTCCAGGGGCAGGTATATATTGCTAGCCAAGCAAGCTAGAGAATGAGGTTAGTTTCATCAGGGAGGAGAGCCTTTCAGCAGTGAGGTGTGAAAACCAAGGGAGGAGAAACTGGTTCTGTAAGCAAGCATCACAGTCTTTGTTTAGTCAAGCTGTGGTGTCAAATTGCAGATGATACTGAAGCTCGCAGTTTCTCTTTTGAAGTCTGGTCTGAAGTTTTTTTGCATGCAGGATGTCCACCTTAAAGTCTCTATAGTGTGGCAGAGGTTGAAGTCGCTCTCTTTTACAGGTTTTTGATATTGGCCATTCCTGATATCTGATTTGTGTCCATTATCCTTTTCCGTAGTGAAGGGATATCAGATGGCAATATACAAAAACTGTAAGGAGCAACTTCAACCTCCCTGGCCACACATAGAGACTTAAGGGCATCCTGCAGCAAAAAAAACTTCTAGGACCAGACGTTCAAATGAGAAACTGCTGAGCTTCTTCATTGCAAATTGCCACCATCAGCTCTGACTAAAACAAAGACTGTGAACTGCTTTCCAATTACAGAACCAGTTTCCCTCCTTGTTTTCGACACCCAATGCTGGAACAGGACCTCTCTCCTATTGAACTAACCTCATTAAATCTCTGCTTGTTTGCTAGGCATATATATACCTGCCCCTGGAATCCACTACCTGCGTCTGACAAAGCTTATGCTCAAATAAATTTGTTAGTCTCTAAGGCGCCACAAGTACTCCTGTTCTTTTTTAAAAAGCAAACAGAATGTTGGGAATCATTGACTGCCGCTGCACATTGAGTGGATGTTTTCAGAGAACTATCCACAATGACTCCAAGATCTTTCTTGAGTGTTAACAGCTAATTCAGACTCCTTCATTTTGTATGTATAGTTGAGACTGTTTTCCAATGTGCATTACTTTGCATTTATCAACATTACATTTCATCTGCCATTTTGTTAAATTGCCATTCAATTTAAATTAAATACTTTTTTTTTAATGTATGTTTTTTTAGAAATCTAGATCTGTTATGTGTTTGGTGTAACTTGCATTATTCTTATGTTAAATTTGCATAATCCTAACAAAACATTTACTTTGTTCATATGTCTTTTATTTATCTCATTGGTCCTGACACCCCTCCGTAAATTCGAACACCCCCCCTAATTTCAATTCCTGGGGAAACCACTGGATCAGGGCTGGCCTCTCTTCAGCTCCCCCTATGGATGCTTGTCTTCCACTCCTAAATCCTTGCTCTTCCTGCCAGAGGCAGGTTCATCACAGCAGCAATTTCCTGTACGTTGTGGGGGTCATGCTGTTATGCCTCTGACTTGCTGCTTCATCCTGTGGCCCATAGTGCCTAGTTCCAGCTGGTGCCATTTTAACCAACAGCTTCCAGGTATGTTCAAGAATCACAAAGTGGCTGTTTGTCAGAAAAGCACTCAATAAAACAATGTATTTATTACAAGAATGAGGCCATTCTTGAGACCACACATTCTTCATCAAAGAAAGACCAGTTCCTTATGCTGCTGAAAAAATATGTCCAACACGCTCATGTCTCAGAAGGCGAGATGAGAAAGCAGCAGCATCCCTCCTTTGCCCCCCTGCAATCCAGATTACTTGTAGGTCATGTAGATTTCTTGTCCTATTTTGGGTATTCCTCCTGATGTTCTAAAGCAGCTGTTGATGCATGGTATGCCCACACCTTGCATGCAGTTCTGATTGCCCCCATTTAAAAATATATATATTAGAATTGGAAAAAGTATAGAGACGGGCAACATAAATTATCAGAGGTATGGAACAATTTCCATGTGAGGAGAGAGTAAAAAGACTGGAACTGTTCAGTTTAGAAAAGAGATGACTGAAGGGAATATGATAGAGGTCTATAAAATCATGAACGGTGTGGAGAATGTGAATAAGGAAGTGTTATTTACGCCTTTGCATAACGCACAAACTAGAGGTCACCCCATGAAATTAAGAGGTAGGAGGTTTAAAGTCAACTTGTGGAACTCGTTGCCAGGGGATGTTGTGACAGTCTAAAGTATAACTGGGTTTAAAAAAGAGAGAAGTTCATGGAGGATAGGTCCATCAATGACTATTAGTCAAAATAGTCAGGGACACAACCCAATACTCTGGGAGTCCCTAAACCTCTAACTGCTAGAAGCTAGCACTGGAATATCAGGAGATGGATCACGTCATAAATTGCCCTGTTCTGTTCACTCCGTCTGAAGCTTCTGACACTGGCCACTAGATGGACCATTTGTCTGACCCAGTATTGCCATTCTTACCAGGACTCTTTTACAGGCTGTCACTGTAGTTTGTGTGGTAGCTCTTTCATATCAGATGATCTCTCATTCAAGTCACACGCCAAGGCTTTGGCTCATGCCCAAAGCTCATATTGCAGTGCTGTAGCAGTAGCAGGGATGCAGCTACTAAATATACCATCCCAGGGCCACCCGGAGCGGAAGCAATTTGGTTGCAGGGGGGTCCTTCCACTACAGGACCCGCTGCTGAAGTGCCCTGAAGACCCGCAGCAGGAGGTCCTTCCATCCCAGGACCTGCTGCCGAAGTGCTGGGTCTTGGGCAATTCAGTGGCAGAGTCCCCCGCCGCCGAAAACCTCAGGCCCCCTGAATTCTCTGGGCGGCCCTGTACCATCCTTGTGCAAAACTGTTTTGTCCTTGTTGCTATTCTAGTTGAAAGGTGAAGGTCCCAGGGTACTTCTTAAAAAGAGGTGAGGATAAACCCCAGTGCAGTGGCTAACTATTCCTCCTTCAATAAAATGAGTTCTAATGTCTAAGGCTGAATGCATAAGTGCTAGGTTTGCCTGAAAACAAATATTTCATGATTTTTCATTTATGAAACATGCTTCATAAAATGAAAAATTCACTTTTATCACATGCTCTCTCCATTTGACATTATTGGCCAGGAAGGAATATTGAAATGAGTTAAATATATATCTATATTTAGCTCCAATATGTGATTTACAGCTGATTGTCATGGCAGAAAAGTTTTTAAACATGATTGGAACTATCATCAGGGTGATAAAGGACCCTCTGAGTCTAGCTGCTCTTTCCTTTCAGCACCTCTCTCTGCATTTGTCTCAGATCATCACACAAGAGGTTATTGCAGTTCTATTAGTCAGGAAAACATTTCAAATTTTAGTCTTTCCTTTGATTTTCCTATATTTTCTAGGATCTCCAAGTGAAGTTTCTATAATACTGCCTTGGTTGCAGGATATACATTTGTTCCTCATTTACTTTAATCAAACCCATAGCAAGATATTATGTTTAAGAAGCCACTGTGTTCTAACATTAGTTGTGCTGAGATATGTTTGGAATCCATTACCTATTGAGCTGCATAACACCACCACAGACTATCTTCAATCCATGAAGATATGCCATCACACAGAATGTATGCAGAGATGCACATGGCCAGTGGATTGCAGGCACATGTGCAAACGGAAAGGGAGTACAGACAAGCAATGTGGTTATGAACAGGAAGTGCAGATGTACAAACTCAATAGGAGGAAATGCAGATGCTCATTAACCAAAACAAGGCTCTCACTCTGATCAAAGACAGCTGTAGGTTGTATTTGGTGAGATGTCTTCAAATGAGGAAGTGAAAAGTGCAACCAAAATCTTCTCCAGTTAGGGACAGAAGTATGTCTCACTAAGTTATTTGGAATGCAATACCTTGCAGTGTCTTTTTAAAACAAACAGGAGAAATTTGGGATTGAAATAGCAGAAGGAGAGAAGATTTCTGATAGTAGAGGGCACTTTGATCTAGCAGACAAAGATATAACAAGATCCAATGGTTGAAAGTTGAAGCTAGACAAACTCAAATTGGAAACAGAGTGCATATTTTTAAGTGAGGGTAAATGAATATGAATTTGCCATGATATATGTGGAAAAGAAATGCACAGGACTGGAATATGTGGACACGAGACACACAATAACACATGCCAACTGATTCATCTGTGGTGTAACTATTTAAATCAAAGGACTTATACAGGAATTAATGACCCCAATCATGCATGAAAGGAGAGGTCTAATAAAAACTGCGTTCAGGGACTGTACATATAATACATTGGTGGCTGCACATATGGGGTCTGTGCTAACCTGTACATGAAAGGCATCGGGGATGGAACCCATAATATTTATCTCCAAAAACATACTCCTTTGCCGCTTGAGTTAAGGGAGAATCTCTGTTTAGTATAACAACATTAGACCTTTTCTGTGCTGAGTGATTTAGTCACTAGAGTGTGATTTGGTTATACAGACTTAAGCAGGTCAATTATTCCACCAAGTAGAGTGGTGCCAGATAGCCAGTATATTATACCAGCTTGCAGAAATGGGTGGACATTCAGGGAGTGCAGACATGCACATGAAGATTTGTGAATAGGCAGCAAAATCGGGACGGGGGCACAGGATATGTTGTAATTATCTTTGTTAATATTTCAAGACTGAAAAAGATCCAGCTTAGAAAGACAGGGTATTTAAACTACTACGCTAAAGTAAGGGAGCATACCCCTTTGCTCACCCACTTAAACCTAATTTAATAAGGAGTCAAACAGAAGTATAGGGCAATGGTTCTCAATTTTTGTTTGTATTATTTTGGTACTATGGACCACTTCTAAAGACAAGCCATCTTTTGGAACTCCTACCGTCTTCTTCCATTCTCATCCACGTCCTCCCCATTCCCTGTAGTAACTATAATGCTATAATACAGGGGAGGAAAGAAATTTTAAAATAGTAGTCAGAATACAATATTACAATTGATTTAGTTCAATTTGGTCCATATGGTTGCTTGGTTATATACCCAAATTGTTTATGTGGTGTTTATTTCTTCTTCCTGAGTGTAGGATTTTACATTAATACTGGTCCCTTGATGCCTGCAGCCTCAGCTACTGCTCTCATTTTTCCAGGAAACTTAGCACTTCAATTCTGTCCTGATGTATATTTGCTCCTCCTTCAATTTTTATGTTTTAAAAAAAATACTGTTGGATTTAAATCAGAGAAATACATGATCAAGAAAGACACAAAGCAGCTGCTCAAGAAAAAAGTTTGGTGATTGTGTTATTATTTTATTAAGCATTTACTTGGTCAAAGAAAGTTTCAGAGTAACAGCTGTGTTAATCTGTATCTGCAAAAAGAACAGGAGTACTTGTGGCACCTTAAGAGAGACTCTCTAAGGTGCCACAAGTACTCCTGTTCCTTAAGTCAAAGAAGTTTCTGGAACCCATAAGAGTGCTAGACTGAATGACGGCTGAAGTAGTAAGCTTCATTGTTTGAATACTGACCAATGCTTCACCACTGTTACAGAAGCAACCCTGCAGACCACTATTTGCATACAGGTCATTTACAAGCCTATGGACCACAGTTTGAAAGCCACTTATGCAGAGAAAGTCATTTGCCAAAATCTTGCTTGCTAGTGATTATTTTTTCAGTGAAATGTCAGTTGTCTCCTTTGTTACACATCTGTACTTTGGCTCTTTGCTAAAGTGGATAATTGACAGTAAGTGTTGATTTTAGCATATGGTTGAGCCAACTCAGATAAAATGCTCACTCATGAAACTTCACCCAAAAGTTGAAATGAAACTCTTTGATTTATGTTATGTTCTGTTATGTTTTATTTTTAATTTTTTGCAGTGGTCTATGTGCTTCTGGTTTGGGGGCCAGAAGCAGAAGTAGAGAAATATTATGACAGAGCCAGTTTTTGCAAGATTTCCAACTTAATTCTGTAGACCCAAGAGATTCAGATATGCTTCAAAAACCATCCAAACTTTGGAATAAGATCCCTAGAGAAACAGTGGAGGCACCGTTTTTTGAGCTAGATTAATTTATCTAAACAAAACACTTGAGAATATACCATGGGGAAATTACAAAAGAAACAAAATTGCAAAATATCCAGGTCCATATCTTAACACATTTTAAATATTTTCAAAAATATATAAATGCTCTTTTTTCAAATAAAAAATTATAAGTTAAACATTAAGTTTAAAATCATGACAAATTAAGACTCTACAGAGAAGACTTTGGGAAATGGGTCATTGAACAGCTGATCACATTTTAAAAATATTAGACAATATCTTTCAGTCTCAAATGGATATTTTCTTTTTCCCTAAATCAGGGTGGATGTGCCTGGGTTAAGCAATCAGGTGATTGGGCAGATGCAGCAAGCATGGAAGCAACTACATTTTGGCACCACAGCAAAGGGTCTACCTGATTCACTGATTAAAAAGCCAAGTGGTAGAGACATTTCCCAAAGAGAGAACAGTCTCGTTTTTTCCCCCAGCTCTCCCTGAGAGTGCCAGTCTCCAGCCTCTGTGTAGTATCTTCCAAAGCCTGTACATGGTTTTTATGTCACACTAGACATCCAGTTTTACAGATAGGTGCTGTAGTTTTCTGTGGTGGCCAACTGCAGGTACTCTAGGGTGCCTTTTCGGTAGCTGGCCACCCGGGAAGGCTCACGCACGAGGACCCCTTCAGTTTGCCTTTTCTCCAGACACTCTGTTATCATCCCTGCTAAGTCATCTTGCAACCGTTGCTGATTCTCCCTGGAAATAGCAGGAGAGGAAAGATTTCAGTGACTCATGCAGTACAGGTAACTAGGATCCTTAATTCCCAGGGGATACCTTCAAACACACCTTCAGAGGGAGTGCCAAAACCCTAAAGACGATTCTCTCTGTTGCTCTTTTTAAAATTTCTTTAGGTTAAAAAAAAAGTGCTTAGTTAGAAAAGAAATGTACTGAAGAAAATAGGCCAGGACTATCACTTCCTAAGCCCACAGATGGGATCTTTTGGGATGAAAGGCACTAAATAAATGTAAGATACTATTAATTATTATTTTTATTGCAAACGTTTTGAGAATTAGGTCATGTCCCATTGTACAAGTTCAACACTCTGCCCATTCATTCATATCTACCTAAAGCAGAAGAGACTGCCTTTCTCTCAGGGGGTAAGAGGTAATTTTTGTTAGGGTCTTTCCAGACCAGAGAGCATCAAGTTTTCTTGAGAGATTTGTTGTACAAACACTCATCTGTTCCCCAAAAAGGGAACAAAAACAATACCAGTTGATTTAACTGACATAGCTAATGAGAGATCTTAAATTGCTAATTTACAAACTACCATTTACAGTATGTAAAGGAATTAGTTCAATCTGTATTGAAACCCAGTCACTTCTGAGGTGTATCACAACAGCTGCATAAATAGTACACAGCAACACTACACAACGGGATAGGAAAGGAAGTGAAGAAGAACTCCATATCTCACTGAAACTATTTAGAAAAATGTAATCAGCTAGACTTGAATTTGATCATGTCGCTGGAACTTAATGCCCTTTGTATTGAGCAAAGTACATCTTAAATTACCACAAGTGGTCAGGAACTCAGTTTTATGTCACTTCTGAAAGGCGGCACTTCAGTGTCACCACATTCCTTTACTTTGGAAACTGACTCAATGTTAATTCAAAAGGAAGACTGTTACCTACTTGGGTCTGATTAAACCAGGACATCAATCTAGTAGTTTTTCCTGGTAACTCCTCTCTTATGCTCCAGAAACTGAAGTTTTGTTCAGACGTTTTTAAAAATTGAGTCTCTAGACCTTATGCCTGTGAAGGTTATCTTCAAAATGAGAACCCAATATAAACAAAGAGGTGCCTGAGTCTGCAGGCAACCTAAAATGGTAACAAAGAAGTGTGAACTGCTCTCATTCATCTCATTTTGGTATAGAGTCTGAAGCTTAGTGATGACAGTTTAATGTTAATGTTAGCAACTGTTTCGCTAGTGATCAAATCATACAAGAAAAAAGAAGGGAAATTACATAATAAAATCTGCACATTTTATTGTGATTGGCATCTCATTTTAGTGTTACAAGTCATTGGAGCTTGGACTGGGGGTAAAGCTTGGGAGAGTATCACCACTCTTTTTTCCCCCAATCTGAACCTGCACCTACTAAATCAACACCCCTTTCTGGTGAGTTTTCCTTGAATGTCTCCCATCCAAGACCCTGATCTAGTAAAATATGTAAGCCTATTAGCAATCCCAGAACTAATGCTGTTATGAATACTTGCATGTGTTCATATACACATACACTGCTGTGTCCTTGACATGAGCCCAAGGAATACCAAAAAGTATAGTAAGTTAAAAATTTTGTGGGGAGAAGTGCACTTCAGCACTTTTGGTGAAGGTTGAAGTGCAAGGCCTGAGAGCTTCTTTCTCCCTTCCCACAAATAAAGAACATCTTACACAGAAGGAGGTGTTGGGAGATTATACTGCTGGTCCTTCACCCCTGTCAGCCAATAGGTAATCTCAGTTCCTTTGCCCTAATATGTCAGAGAAGAGAGAAGCACAATTTAGAGATTAGACAAGCACAATATATGATTTATATGCTTTATATTATACTGTATTATATGATGGTTGTATTATCTTTGCTTACTATATGTAACAGGCACCCAGAGCATAAGATGGGCACCTATCAAATTTTATAAACTGAAACAAATAAATGTAACAAAGCAAAGGTGAGCAAATTAATAGGCCTCTCTCACCAGGCCCATTCATCACTGCCTCCTCTCTAAATTTTTATTACCAATTATATATTTTCCCTACAGTACTTCCTGGACATCTGTTTTGCCTTGACTCATGCCTCAAATGCTTTTTCAATGGCTATATTAACTCTAGAGTGGTATCTCCATCACCCTGTTACCAACAGATACATCTCTCTTGCTCTCCTGCTGTTTGTCTAAGATAGGTGAACATCTCAGGTATATGATACCTTTAGATAAGTTTCATTCCTGTGTGTTTGTAGGCATGATATATGTTACCTTCAGGTAAGTCTTTCCTCTCACTTTATACTGGAAATGGCAGTCTGTCCTCTTCAGGATGGCGATAGTAGACCCACTTACATGAATCCGTAAAGCTAAAAATAAACAAACAAGCAACCAATGTTTGATTTGGAAACAATGCATGAACATGTTCATTTTCTGTGCAAACCTGTGCTATGGCAGAGGTGTATCTAATTGTCATTGATGTCTTAAGACTCATTCTGTGAGCAAATGACATTAAAACTACCCATATATTGGTGAACTCAAAAATAACTACTGCATCACATAACATTATATATGAGGAAAGACTAAAACAATTAAATAATTATAGCTGGACTAACCAAAGCCTCAGGATAGAAGTGATAACAGTATTTGCCGGGGGTGGAGGGAGGGGTAAATATCAAGAAGGGGAAGGACTGGGAAGAAACTGAGCAAAGGGAAGAAAATTTAGGCTGTCTCCCAGGAAACATTCCTAGTTGCAAAACTATTAGACTGTGGGATATATATTCATTTATATGTAATATAATAAAGATGCCCATCCAAGTCACCAGGTGCCCAACATAATCAATTATATAATAAATACAATTAAATTAAATCTCAGCAGCATTAAAATGACCAGTTCCACAGGAACTGAGCCAGCCAGGCACCTACCTTCTTCATCAACTAGGAAGCAAGAACTAAGAATAGGCCTGCATTTTCCAGAGTGGAATGGACGAATGGACAATTTGATCTTCTATCTTTAAATGTCTATGCTTTGATAATAAAGTTATTCTTGGCTGGAGAAGGAACTCTAGATTTGAGCACATAAGTAGCCTACTGCCAGATTACACAGAGAGGTGAGCTTCAAGTCTTACGTAAACCTGTGGATTCCATCCTTGAAGCTGTGTTAACCGTGTCTCCAAATAAACAGTAACGAGGCATCTTAATCCCAACCACACCAGCCGCACATGGACCTGAAAGCAGAGGACAGGGCACGGAAAGAGAAAGACAGAGAGGCTGTTATTCCATGGGAATTCAGAGAAGCCTTTGAGGTCTCACACATGCCAGAAAGAAACTGAAACTTAGGAATTAGCATGATGCCATCATAACTATTTGAGTTATCTGTTAGTGTCCGGGGGTGGGTGAGTGGTCTCATCTGGAAGATGGCACTTCTAGTAGCAGAGCAGGGGCATTGGGGTCAGCACTGATTGAAAGCACTATCTACATCACTTTGTACAGTGTCTGGAGGTCTCACATCCAACTGTAGACCAGGCCTGTCTCTGTTCAGCTTGTAAAATATATTAAATGTATTAAATATATTAAAAGATTATTTGAATATATTTCTATACAGACAAAAATGCAGAAGTATTAGCATAATTCGTAAGTGTCAGCTCTGGAAGCAGGGGATGGAAAGAATTAACAATTATGGAGAAGTTTCTGGTGGTGTCTTTAGGGCCTTCCCAAATAACTGAATTGTTATATTCCTTCTCTGGTGATGGACATAAACTACAGAGTACTGAAACAAGCAAAAATAAAAAGATAAAGTTTCCCCAAGTACTTGGGCTCTTTGGATTATCCACAATGCAACTCTAATAAAGTAAATCAAAAATTGATTCTCAAGTAGGCCTGGTGAGAACATTTGCCTCAAAAGCATTTAACACAGGCCTGCTTTTCAGTGGGGGAGGAAAGGTCTCTAAGGACTCAGGTGGGTATAACGTCACTAACTCAAACTCATAAGGAACTACAGAGTTTGGTTTGCTCAGCTACCAGCTTCACAGAGGTGGGGTTGTTAAATGGTATGGGAGCAGGCCAATGGTCTATTTAAGTCCGATGCCCTTCCTCCAACAATGGTCTTTTATAGCTGATGTTTTCGAGGAATGTGACTGACAGTGCTTCTGGCCAGTTGTGTGTCATGCTATGCCATAGTCCTCACAGAGAATCAATTTATGAATAATGAAGCATGAGCACTTTTAACCATTGTTTACTTTTTGATCTAGATAGAATAGCTATGTCATTCATGTTCAGATGCCATGACTCCATACCAGAGTGAATCCCAATGCGAATCCAAACAGGCAGGCCTGGAAGATGTCGTAATTCAAAGGACCCCATGAAACTAAGGATATCCAGTGCCATCATAGAGATGTCCACTGCGTGGCGGTTGCCGTTTCTGTTTGGTAAGCCACTCACCACCATGTACGCATCACCAATGGTCTCCACCTGTGGAAACAGGATTAACAGTTACCATTCCCAGTTACTGGAAGATGCATATAAATTGCAGATGGAAAAGGCCTGTTAGAGTCATCTTGTTGATCTCTTCCTTGAAAGTGAAGGGTTGCCAAATTCCTTCCAATTAGATAACATCTTTCTAGTGGTGAAGTGCTTAGTACACAGCATTCTAGGTAATGAATCTGTGACCACTTGGTATCAAAAACCATTTACAGAGAGCTATGTGAAGCACATTAGAGAGACGTAATCTTGGCCTGTACTTCTCTCATTTGTCTTTATGTAGCGTACTGGTTTTGAGCCTTTGTTACCAAATTCTATTCCAATTACTTTGTCTGTGATATTTTATGTACCCTGATTATTATTTAAGTGTAAGTGAGGCTCTGTTCACCTTGTAAACATCATGATGGTCAAGAATGTGGTCAAAGTTCTTATAGATGTCATTGAGCATGTCCACCACTTCCATGGGGGTGCTGTATTGGCATAGCGTGGTGAAGCCGACAATGTCACTGAAGTAGATGGTTACTGCTTCAAACAGCTCTGGCTCTACCCGCCCTGTATCCTTCAAAGATTTTACCACTGGCCTGTGAAGAAAGGTGGAAGGGAAATAGAGATAAATATACCTTCCGCTTTAGAGTACAACTCAGCCTCCTAGACCTGACAGCAATACGTGTTTCAGAAATAAAGGTTTAATAAGTAAACAAACCAACATTCTAGTGATGAGTTCAACGGGCACTTGGAAAGTCAGACATGCTAGCATTTCTGGCTACAAGAGCCTTCTAGATTATGAGCTCTTATTTAGATTGTAAACTCCTTGGGGAAGAGACTTTTCTTATTTTTTTGTAAAATGCTATGCATCCCTATGCCTTCCTATATATAATAATTGAGAAAATCCATATGGAGAAGTTACATGCATCCAACGAAGTGAGTATTAACCCACGAAAGCTCATGCTCCAGTATGTCTGTTAGTCTATAAGGTGCCACAGGACTCTTTGCTGCTTTTACAGATCGAGACTAACACGGCTACCCCTCTGATACTTGAGAAAATCCAGAGACAAGACTGGATCAGGCAGGCAGTCTCCTCCCAAGACGTGCTTTCAAGTCTCTAGCTTGGAATTGTGCACACTAAAGCCAAGGAGACACAGGGCTTGTCTACATGGCCCCACAGTTTTGCCTATGGGGGTCTGAACTGCAGCACACACTTGTGTGCTGTGCTACAACTCCCCTGTGGATGCTGTGAGTACAATCTAAAAGGTACCTAGTTTGTACTAATTTAGTCCTGTTTAAAGAGGACTATGTTAATGTGAAGTAGTTAGTTCACGCCCGCAGCATCCATATGGAGAAGTTACAGCAGAACACACTAGAGTGTGCTTCAATTCACACCCTCATCATACAAACTGTGGGGCTGTACAGACAGCCATACTTCTTTCTACTTAGTTCCAATCTGTCTGGTGAGCATCTGACAGCTCTGGAAGTTGAATCCAGTTTTCAGTGTCCTTTTGCACACATACACTTTCTCTGTACATCTCGTTCTTGACAAGACTGGGGGTGTTTGGCTTTGTGTCCTGGCCAAATTCCAAGTTGGTTAATTAGATTCTGCCTCCCTGAATTCCCACTCCTGTTTCAGTTGTCAACGGCAGTCTGTCATTTCTTCACATCCTAGGGCTTTGGAAGTATATTAAGCTAAAGCGCACAAAGACCATTTTAGTGCAAAATAAGAGTGTCTACATGGGGAGCAAAATAGATAGTGTTCTTTAAATTCACACCCTAGTTTACTCCAACTAAATTCCCTAAGAAGACAAGACCTTAGTGGTGGTGTTTGCTGTTGAAACTGCTGCTGTATGCCACCACAGAGGTGGCTGCATTTCTGTAGAAGGTGAATTGATTCCCATATATATCATTTGTAAAGCTTGTAAAAAACTTCAGGATCCCTGAGGATGAAAGGAGCTAAAGATATGTAGATATTACATTCAAAATTCATAGGTTATGTCCCCTAATTAACTGAAAAGTCATCTTAAAAATAGGTATTAATTCATTTTGTGAAATGATTGTTCATTGTACTCCCAAGGACCTCATTTCATCCTCAAGCTAGTTTTTAAATCAGTTTGTCTGTATGGCCATCATCATGTATAATGATTACACGAAGTCTGGGAATCCATGCTGTTTCAAATTATCTCCAGATTGTTTAGCCCTCTGTTCGCACATGGCACCTACAGGTCCCCTCTAGCATCCTCCTGTAAGTCTTTCAGATGTGACACCTAGATATACGGAGGAGGACTGGTTTGGCCAGTTCTAGGCAAACAACCCTCTTCAACATCATTAGCATTTAAATAGATCACTTATTGTATTCGTCATGGTGAGACATGCATAAGCTAGAAAGTGCTCATCTGTTGCAAGACAACTTTAAATTCTTGAGTTACAAATCTTAACTACAGGTGAATCAGAAAGGGCTTGCCACAATACCACCCTTCTCCACTCAACCACACTTTACAGATAACAAACTGAGGTAACAAACTAACACTACAGAGACTACACTGCATAGTTAAAAGTCACAGCTATGCCGAATAACTCTGTAGCATAGATGCACCTCCACCAACTGAAGGGATTTTCCCGTTGGTGTAGGAATACCACTTCCCTAACAATAGCATTCTTCCATCAACATAGCTGTGTAACACTGAGGATTAGTCATTAAGTTATGGCAGTCTGGGGCTTTTTCACACCCTGACTGATGTATCTACGTCAACCTGATTTTAAGTGTAGACCAAGCCTGGATTTTTTCTCCCATCTTTGAAATCATTAAGTAGTATTTTAATTTTAGATCAGATCTGAGGGTTTGAACCTCTGCAGGTACTTCCTAGTTAAGGCTCTGATTTAGCAAATAATTTTAACTTTAACCATGTGCTTAAGTGATGCGCTGAACTGGAGCTTAGACATGGACTTCCTGGGCACGGGCAGGTCAGAGCAGTTCCTAGTAGCTGACAAACTGTCGAAACTTTGAATCTCTGTCAGTGCAACAATGTCCCTTTTCACTCTCTGCTGTATATTTCCCAAAGATCCTGTGTGGGGAATCAGAAAGAGAAGAATGCAGAGGGAAGGGGAGCCCTGCAAATTTACCATCTGCTGAGTGGGTAGATGGGGGAACTAGAACAGAGAAAGGTGAAGCAGCCTTTGATCTCTGGCCTGGTCTACAGTACGCGTTTAAACCGATTTAACGCCGCACCATCCACATTACGAGCCCTTTACATCGATATAAAGGGCTCTTTAAATCGTTTCTGTATTCCTCCCCAATGAGAGGAGTAGCGCTAAAATTGGTATTACCATATCGGATTAGGGTTAGTGTGGCTGCAAATCGACAGTATTAGCCTCCGGGCGGTATCCCACAGTGCACCACGTGTACCGCTCTGGACAGCAATCGTAACTCGGATGCAGTGGCCAGGTAAACAGGAAAAGCCCCGCAACTTTTGAATTCATTTCCTGTTTGCCCAGCGTGGAGCTCTGATCAGCACGGGTGACGATGCAGTCCCAAATCCAAAAAGAGCTCCAGCATGGACCGTACGGGAGATACTGGATCTGATCACTGTACGGGAGACAAATCTGTTCATCAGAGCTCCATTACAGAAGAAGAAATGCCAAAGCGTTTGAAAAAAACTGGCTACACAGTGCTGAGTGACAAGCGTAACGGAAAGCCCAAAGAATCAAATGGACGCTCATGGAGGAGGGAGGGAGGGGGGACTAAGGACTCCAGCTATCCACAGTCCACAGCAGTCTCCAAAAAGTATTGTGCATTCTTGCTGAGTTCCCAATGCCTGTAGGTTCAAACACATTGTCCGGCGTGGTTCAGGTATAAGCTACAATTTACTCCCTCCCCCCCCACGTGAAGAAAAGGGAAAAAATCATTCTTGACTTTTAATGTCATCCTATGTGTACTGAATGCTGCTGGTAGACGCGATACTGCGGCAAAAAGAGCAGTATCCGCTCCTCTCCTCCCCAGCGGCAGACGGTACAATATGCTTGATAGCTGCGCAATACCCTGGCTGTTCAGTGAGCCGCGGCCGGGGCGGGCGCCTGGGTAAAAATAGGAATGATTCCTGGTCATTCCAGTAATGGTACAGAACGGCTGGTAACCGTCTTCACCATAGCAACTTGGGGCTGAGCTTCAATCAGCCTCTCCTTTCATGTGTAAAGAAAGATTCTGTACTGCCTGGACTACATAGCAGCGGGATGCTGGGCTCCTCTCCCCCACACCGCTTAATGCTGCCTGACTATCATTGCAGCTGGAGGCTGCTCTCCCTCATTTTATCTAACTAACAAGTCACGTTTCTTATTCCGCATTCTTTATAACTCAGACACAAATGAGGGGGACACTGCCACGGTAGCTCAGGAAGGTTGGGGAGGAGGGAGCAACGGGTGGGGTTGTTGCAGGGGCAACCCCCATGAATGGCATGCAGCTCATCATTTCTGCGGGATCTGACACAGAGCAGCTGTGCTCTCCTGGTTCTCTGATACACTGGTTCTCTAGTACACTTGCCCCATATTCTAGGCAGGACTGACTCTATTTTTAGGTACTATAAAGGAAGGATTGACTCGGGAGTCACTCCCATTTTTTGCCTTTGCACCCCCAGCCAACCTCAGCCAGGGCACCCATGATAGCAGCAGACGGTACAGAACGACAGATAACCGTCATCTCATTGCCAGTTTACAATGGCAGCAGACAGTACAGAACAACTGATAACCATCTCTGCTATCATGCAAAACAAATGAATGCTGCTGTGTAGCGCTGCAGTATCGCCTCTGTCAGCAGCATCCAGTACACATACAAGTGACAGTAAAAAAAGCTGAACGGGCTCCATGGTTGCTGTGCTATGACGTCTGCCAGGCAATCCAGGGAAAAAGGGATGAAATGATTGTCTGCCGTTGCTTTCACGGAGGAAGGAATGATGACACATATACCAGAACCACCCGCGACAATGATTTTTGCCCCATCAGGCACTGGGATCTAACCTAGACCAAGGGGCAGGGGAGACTGCAGGAACTATGGGGATAGTCTACGGAATAGCTACCCACAAGTGCAACACTCTAGAAATCGATGCTAGCCTCGGACCATGGACGCACACCACCGAATTAGTGTGCTTAGTGTGGCCACGTGCACTCGACTTTATACAATCTGTTTTACAAAACCGGTTTATGTAAAATCGGAATAATCCCGTAGTGTAGACATACCCTCTGATTCAAAGAAATACAGGATCAGTGTTAGGATAACCTCCAGCTTTTAAAAGAGAGCGAATATCTGTAAATAAACTGCAAGTGAGAACTTTCAAAATGGTAGACGACTTTTATGATAAAAATTTTATGTTTCCCTAGAGTCATTAATCTTGGAGGATCCCAAAGCACTTTACACACTGTAGGTATAAGGATGATTTCATCCACTACTGAAATACAATAATTTCTGGGACAGAATATGGCAACTCAGTAGCACACAACAAAAACAATGCTTCCATTTTGAAAGAACGAAGACCTTCTCCAAATGAAACTCCAGGCTGATTTTAGGTTAGCAGAATATAATTCTCCAAGTTGGAATTTGTTAGGAACACCAACACTGACCCCACCCCCATTTACGTAAACAGAGACATTCAGTTATGTTTATAAATTTACTTTGATTTATAACTCTAATACCAACAGAGACACATTTAAAGCTCTGAGTGTCCCCATAACAAATTAAAATCACAATATTAAATACAAGCATAAATTACATTGCTCTCATTTTTTCCATCCACCTCATCTACAAATGGACCTTGTAGCATGTGATGGAGTATACCAGGCCTTCCCTGCCCCCGTGCTGGATGCATCACTACCCTGACAAATTTGCCTAAAGGCAGAGTGTCGCATGGGAAAGAAGGGCCATGAGTGCAGATCTCCTAGCATGGCCCAGAGAAGCCACTCAGGCTCTGGTCTTGGCAGAATCAATAAGACTTGGTCCTTCAGCAGCTAGAAGAGCCCTGAGGAGGCAGTAGGCAATCAGACTCCCCGTCTCCTTCTGCTAAGAGGGAGCATGGGGGGAAGCTGGGGGATGAGAGCAGCTCCCCAGTGTTAACCCAAACCATCCATGACAAGGTCTGGGGCTCACAATTTGACCTCACCTTCAGTTTAAGCATGCAACAGACTCTTCATTTTTACTGAAAGGTTTAAAAGCCCAGGTGGCCATCTCGTTAGATTAATTTCAACTAACTGTTACTCATCTAGCAAACGGCATATGGCACAAGATACCTTGCTCCTGGCAAGCTGTGACATAGCTTCTCTGGAAAGCTAGCTGATCTGGCAGACCACATGAGAAGCATGATCCAGAGCAGATCAGGCTTCAACGAGAATAACATGTTGACCGCCCAGTTTCTTCTGTATCAAGGTCTTCTGTTGACCACAATTGCAGCAGTACAGTTTAGGGAGAGAGGTGGTCTCATAGGCAACCAAGTCCCAAACTATTTAGTACTTTATAAGTGAAACCCAACCCTTCGACTCCACTTGGATATCAACAGGCAGCCAGTGCAGATCCCAGAGCACCAGCATTATGTGCTCTTAGTGTGAAATTCCACAATAAGCAGGCAGCTGCATTCTGTACCAGCTTCAGTTTCCAAGTGATATCAAGATATAGCTCCCTGTAGAGCTCATTAGAGTAGTCTAGGCTGAAAGTGACAGAAGCATGAACAATGGTGGTGAGGTCTGCCTGCATCTGAAAGAAACTCTCCCATTCATCTCGCCAGATACAAGACTCTTGGCAATAGCTTCTAGCAAAGAACCCTGGAGCAGTCATCAGTCTAACAAAATACCCATATTACCAACATGTTCCATAAATGGCTGTCCCTTCATCTGGGGATCTGATATAATCTTTGCAAATTCTTTTGATAGTTTCCCTCAACCCACTCAACCTCAACCTCAATCTTATGTCTGTGATGCTTCAGCCAGCTAGCTCTCAGCTAGCTTGCCACAAACAAATCTTTCTTTGCCTCCTGCACAACCATGGCATCAAAAAACTGTAGACGTTCTTAATGTTCCAGTTGGTCTAATTAGCACAAAACTTCCTCCTGAAGTGCTCTAGCAGTCACCCCACTTGCTCCCCTTTTGCAAGTCATCTGTAAACCATGGCAGCGTAGGAGATGAAAAAACTGTAAAAAAGAGGATGTTGGGGATACTGTATTAACAGCTGTGGACAAAAAAATCATTATAAAGTTCAACCAGGCCATGAATATTATGGTCTGCTGGCAAAACAGTATTTTTCAATCAGAGCCCTGCAGAACCAAGCCAAATCCATCACCTCAAGAGGAGAGGACTCTCCTAACGTGGGTTAACAGTCAGTAAAGGCTAAATGGTAAAGACATGGGATCTTTAATCACCTTACAAGTTCAGGACCTAAGTCTACAGCTCATTTGAAAGGTGATAATGCCAATCATAGGCAAAAAAGAATGAAAATGGGCCAAATTCTGCTTTTAGTCACTTGTTATAACTCACAGAATATTTTAGCCCATTTTGTCTGACCTGGATCTCTGGAGGCAAGCACTGTGAACTGTTACAATTTATTCTGTGGAGCAAGTATTATTCACACCTTCATGCTCACTGTGGTTGGAGCCTCCCACAATGATTCTGATGCATTACACCCCAGTGGGCCTCACAGTCAATACTGAACGCTTCATACTGCATGGAAACCCCTGCTGGTCAACACTCACCGTGGGAGCAGCATGAAGTTAAGCCTGTCCGCTCTGTCCCTTTCTGCCTTGTAGAGCTTCGTCCTCTCCTCTACCAGATGCTCTAGGTTCCGAGAATACAGCTGCAGACGCCGGATCAAGGTATCCATGTAGTTTTCATTGGTCTGACTGTGGTAATTACTGGGAACAGTGGTAGGGAAAAGAATGAAGAAAGCACATTGGCAGGACACGGGCAAAAGTGAGCTACAGAAGGTTATTTCAGAGTGTGGCTTCCTTGCAGTTAGAATGGAAATTGCTCAAAGCTCATAATTTCACCTCTTAGCAAAGGTTTATTTTTAAGGCATAAAGGCCTCAGGCCCACCCAGGTCACCCTGTCTTGCCCCAGTTCTCCTGGCCCTGCTAATCTCCACAGTTTCAGGTCACTTAAAATAACCTGAGACACAAATATTCAATGGGAGAGAATACCGTGGAAAGCAAGAACCCTGAGAAGAAGCTAGAGGCGATAGGAGGCAGCAAATTAAATATGAATTTGCAGTGGGATATAGCACCAAAAAAAGCCAATGCAATTTGGGGCTGCCTTTGCAATGGCATCTTATCACCAAACAGGGAAATAACAGGTTGTGGGTCATATTTCACTCATTGAGATCTGCTGGTTTCCACTGGTGGGACCTGGACTGAAGATTCCCATCAATGGATCATCTGCCAAAAGCAGAGATGAAATAGCACAAGCTATGCTTCACTTGCGGTCCTGAGCTAGCAGATGCAGCCTATGAAATAGATGGGGCCAAGATGACTGGAAGATCCAATAATTCAGATTCTGATAGAGCCTTGGCTGGATTTTAAAACTGCCTTTTCCCCAAGCAAAACATCCATGTTAAGGTGGCAGTGGAACCAACTGCCCTCTCCTGGGGTAAGCCCCCTTCTAATTCAACTGCCTCTGCAGTTGTTGGGTGTGAATTGTGTGTTTCTCCATGCCCCTGGAGGTGAATCGAACTATTTTTCTGCACTTCTTTGGTGTGACCTCATCTGGAATGTTGTGTTCAGTTACAGACACCACATTATCAGAACAATAATGACAATCTGGAAGTTCAGAGAAGAGCAACACAAATATAAGCATGCAGCTGGTGGGACAGACTTATGGGGATAGGTTTAAAAGTTGTGAAATAGTCTCTGAAGGGAAATGGCTGAAAACCCATTGCTTGGGACTTTTAAATAACTAGATTAGAAAAAGTATGGTAGAGAACTCATTTCACTCAAACCCTATAACTACCTTACTCTGGGTAACCTGATCGTTTCAATCACCTTCCTCCGTGGTCATTTGAATCCATTAATCTCACCAAAACAAGTCACCTAAACTTTTAAATCATCTCATCCCCAGAATATCCAACTCCATTAATTTCCTGAAACCTTGACATCATGATCCACTATCGGACACTTGGGTAGTCCCTATTTACACAATATAATAATTTGGGCTCTGGGTGATCATCTCTCTCACACACGCACATCTGCCCCAGTCAAGTGAGCTCTGTTTTTCCACTGATTGAGTCATGCTGCATCAGAATACACACCTAGAACTATCAGCTTCCAAGCAGCTGGGAGTTCGGAACACAGTGCTTACCTGAATATTTTAGCAAGAGTGCTCTCAATTTTCTTAAAGTCAGGCCTTTTCTCTGGATCTTCCTCCCAGCAACTTTTTACAAGCATATACACCTGAGAACGTACAACCCAGGGAAAATTCAGGTGAGCAGTTGCAAAGAAGGGTAATAGGGTTAAACAGCAAGATCAGGATCTGTCCACTACTCAGTATGGAATTCCTCTCCCATCCCTCTTGGCCAGTAACTTATTAAAATGTGAGCAATTGTTATTAATCTGTGACCAGGGAATTCATTATAGGCACCTTACAGCAACACTCGCTTCATGTTAGCCACTGGTCAGCAGACTGATAATACTGACATTCAGTAATGACTACCAACCTGAACAGAATTTGAATCAGTGGTCCATAAATGAAAGCCAAGTGAAAGGATCCAATCCCCCAACCTGGTACCAGACTGTAATTACTGACCTAGAAGTGAAAGCCTTAGTAATTCCATCCCCAATTCCCTGAGCTTGGGTCCTGGCTAGAACTGGTGACTCGGAGATAAAAAGTCATGCTGTTACCAGTCCTCTGAGATATCCTCTCTAGTGTTTAATGATTATTGTGGTTTAATAATATCAACATTTTAAAAGACATACGACTGTAATATAGAAATGAATACTGTACTACTGTTTGAAAGTGTTGTCAAAAGATAATAGTAGCCCTTTCCCAAATAGTTACATAGATCCCATAAATCACTCCACTTAAGAATATAGGATTTGCCACACTGGATCAGACAATCCATTAATGAAGTCCAGTATCTGGGCTCTTGTCATGTAGAATCAGATGATTAATCACTTAGCCCAGTTATCCCACCTGCAGAATTGGCTAATAGCTGATGCTTCAGACAAAGGTAAAACACCCTCCCCATGATGCATCTGGTCAAGACAAACAGATACTGTGCCATACTAAACATAGATGTGTCAAGTATCAGAGGGGTAGCCGTGTTAGTCTGGATCTACATGCATCCGACGAAGTGGGTATTCACTCACGAAAGCTCATGCTCCAATACGTCTGTTAGTCTATAAGGTGCCACAGGACTCTTTGCTGCTTTTAAACATACATATGTTCCTTAAAATGAAACAGGGATCTTCTTTGTCCCGTATGTCCCGCCACAATTTTAATGCAATTTAAAAAACACAATGCCAAAAGTGGGGAAAATATCCTCTGAGTTGTTTGCTTTTTTTTTTCTCTCTTTTCCAGTGGATTGGCAAACGCCTCCCACTGGACACCATGTGAATTCAGAAAGAGTCACCCTTAACACATGTTGTAGTTGTTGGAAGCCACCAGGTGCAGAAGAAGGAAATGCTGTGTTATGGGCACTGGAGTGAGGAAGAAAGAAGTCCAGTGAATTACATTTGACTGCACTGATGTTAACTATGGGACATTTTTTCTTCCTGAAAGGTCACAGCATTGGAACATACAGTGTGTATAGCCTTCATCCTCCCACACCAGCCATCTCTGGCCTGGCTAGAACCATTCCTCTTTTCCTTTAGTGTAGGCTTACTTCCAGCTCTCCTTCTCCTGCAGTCTCTGGGACCAGGTCTGGGCGGAAGGGTCTAACTCCTTTGCCACTCTCCACTCTGTAAAGTTTCTCTAATGAAAAGAAAAGTGCAATATTTAAACAATAAAGCAGCAGTGCATTTCTGGGTGAGTTCAGTATGCAAAGGTAGTTTTCTAAATAGAGATGGGCCCAAAGCAAAAGCATGGCTCTGGACACCCATGTTTTTTTATCTGGATCTGAACTTTGGGGGGTTTCTAGTTATAAGGCTCAAGGCCAGAACAGAGTGACTTGAAGCCACCTGAGAAATGAAAGGAACAGGAAGGTACATGTGCATGTATTGGGCATGATAGACATGGACATGACAGCCTCCTAAGTGGGCAGTAGCCATATTAGTTTCTTTATCAGGATGGGGTGTAGCCATAGTAAAGGCAATGTGAGAAGCCCATTAGGATATTATGGCCTGATTTTCAGAAGTTCAGAACACAATCTCACAAAGGCAATTGAAGCTGCATATACTTGGCCCCTTTACCAATCAGAGCTTTAATATATATGAGTATAATTTTGAAACATAGCAGTTTGTTGCCTTATTTGTACCCACAAGCAGAAAGACACTGTCCCATCCTACCAAAACTCTCTGACTCCTGAACACGTCAGAATCCAGTTCATGTTTTCAAAACTCATTCATATTGTGACATCAACAAACCATTAGCTTGCTTCCTAACTTGCAATAATGAATGTTCTGCTAACCCAATCATGTAAAGGGCTTCTGGTAAGCGTTATCACAAATTATTCTACACATACCGCAGGGGGATTTTTTACCTATTACTTGTCCGTCTATCTGTCTGTCTATCTGTCTATCTATCTATCTATCTATGGTATTTACAGCATGCCAGTCATCATAGTATCTAGATGCTCCATTTCAGAGGCAGAATATGACTGAAGCATAATTCAAAAAAATCATCATTTGTTACCTGTCCTCTCTCTGATCCTAGGCCAAACATTTATAAAAGAGGAACTGTTGAGGGCTTTAAAAACCTTGCTAATAGTGAGTCCCAATCCCCACTGATTCTTGGCAGAATACTATAGAAACTTAACCTATCAGCTGTCTAAATGTATGTTAAACTTATTTAACCAACTTCTGAAATCAGGATCAATATCAGAACCTATTACATCAACCACGTGTATATTCCTAATACTAAAATAAAGGGAAAAGCTCCGTGGTGTGTGGATGTAATCTCATTGCTAAAGAGAAACTTTAAAATCTTAACAAAAGATTGGCCCACAGATTTATAAAAAGTTACTCGGTGAATCCAGAGTGGCCAAAGAAGCTTCAGGCCCAATAGATTTAGCCACTACTAATCTGCTCCCAATTGTACTCCCACACAGAACCAGGCATCATTTGACACACAGCATGCTCTTGGGCAGACAGGGTTATAAAGATGACCAATATGCAGTGAATATAATATGTTTAGTTAATGATTCCCTATCTTTTAACTAAGTAGAGCACTGGAAACTTTCAAAAAATGGTGGTGATTTGCTTGTTTGGTTTTTAGGCAAACAAAAACCCAAAAGTAAATCTGAAATGTCCCTTCCCCATCAAACGAGCTTTCTCAGATGTTCATTTGTATTGAGTTAGCAATTTGAAAGGCTGTGTTTCCCAGAGTATAAACATTATGTGTCTGGGCAGGGAGCATGCTGAGGTTACCCCAGAAATTCTTGTAACATGTTTAGAGGGAAAAAGCTAATTGGGAGGCTGAGGTGTTGCTGTACTATGTGTTTAAACAAACACAGGGAGGTTTTGGCAGGATGACTCAGAGGTAGAAGAGGTGTCTGAATTCGTTATCAATATGCAGTCTAGGGAATTCTAAACTCTTACATACATGTGGTTATTCTAATTTATAATGATAGATGGATTCTGGTATTGTGGCATTGGATTTACATCATACAAACAAAATTTGTCCATTTCAGGAACAATACAATGTTGGCTTCCCAATAAAAGAAACTTCTTTGATATCTGCGAACAAGAAGCTTCACAGTTAAGTTTGTCCATTATGGGTCTTTTATTAGCATAGCCTTCTATCCGTGTAAACCTAACACAATTATCTCACTGGCCTACAAAGCTTTTGGCAAAGTCTTTTACAAATCAGGCAGATAGAGACCTAAAGGTTGTGTTCATAATATGAGGAAGGGCCATGCATTGTCCACAATCAGATGAAAACTGGACTAAAGGTAAAATTTTCAGAACTGCCTAAGTGACTAAGAAACCACTAGGACTTAAGTTTACGTCACTGAGGCAGTTTTGAAAATGTTGCTTTTAATTCCACTGAAGATGAAGCCCCAGCTGGCCTCAGCAGAACTTTAATAGCATTCTGCTTTAGTAGTTGCACAGACTTAACTGTTTCATCATACTAATCATCTTCTGGATCAAAGCATTCAATACCTCCCTGCTTGCTTTTACTAGCCATGAGAGGTATGGGTCCACAACTCAAAAATCACAAGCTGATGTTCACCCAATGACTCCATAACTTCATGTAGCAAAACTTCCTAGAATGCCCCTTGTCATGGAATGTGGGGGGAGACAAGGCCCTGCACCCCCAGCTTCCTGCGATTCACCATGACTCTCAGCCAGCCAGTAAAACAGAAGGTTTATTTAGACGACAGGAACACAGTCCAAAACAGGTCTTGCCAATGAAGACACCAGGACACCCTTTAGTTAGGTCCATCTGGGGACCCCGGAGAGGCCACAGCCCTGTTGGTCGGGGTGGTCCTCTCTATTTCCCCGCCAGCTCCAAACTGAAACTCCCTCCAGCCTCTCACTCAGCCTCCCCCCAGCTCCTCCCCCAGCCTTTGTGTCCTTTGTCCAGTTTCCTGGCCAGAGGTGTTACCTGGCCTCCAACCCCCATCCTGGGTTCTCATGTTACATGCTCAGGTATGCTCCCTTCCCCAATGCAGGCAGTTCCAGCAAAACTCCCCTGCAACCTTCCCAGGTCAACACTCCCCTTTCAGCATTCAAATGACACATCAAGAACATTCCCACTTCATCACACCCCTCAAGTCATAGATCTGCTCTCTAAAATAGCAGCCAATTTGGCGCAAATATAATTAATCTTCTCCCTGAAATATGTGGAAAATTCCCTGCAGCATAAAAGATCTGATTAGGTTTCTGAGCCAAGGAAACCAGAATTTACCAGGCTGTCAACTATTTCGAACAGTATCATGAAATGTGATTTCATGGATGCAGTGGAGGAGAAGAAAATATTCTTTTCTTGAAACATTATTGATGAGATATGCGAAATGCTATAGTGAATGCCTAACTAGCCCACCTATAAATGCGAAGCACTCTTATTTCATGTCACTGGGTTCCCTTTGTCCTTTTGGTGTCCATGTGTATTTGTTGTAGATGTTTGGTATTACTGAATTGTGACACATTGGAATATGTAATGTTGCAAGGGGGAAGAAGGGAACGAAAAACAATACAAATCTTATTTTAAAAAAATCACTGCTATTACTCACAGGTGCGATTACTATTAGACTCTTCATTCATTGTCCAATAAGAAAAGTAGCAGCTCAAGTACTTAACAGAGACAGTGTTTTTCACTAAAAGTTGTGGAAAATATGACAGTCACAGCCACAACATCCAAATGCTATGGTTGTAGCATAAAATAGATGTGGGTTTTAAGGCTTTTACCTTTGTGGTCCCGGCAGAAGTTAGTGTAGAAGGTCTCCCTGCGCAAGATGATCTCCTGTGCAATGATTCCATAGCTGTACACATCACCTTTCTGAGACACATCAGCATGACGAAGGTGTTCAGGAGCTGTCCACAGATCTGAGCAGCCAGAAGTGGTAGAAACAGAAAGAGATGAAACTGATTTGTGTGAGCTTCTTCAGAACCTCATCCCCTTCATGTTGTTTTAATTTTATCTTCTTACTATTGTTACCCCCATCCCCACTAGAGCTTGGTATTGTTTAGATATTTGTACAGCTGTTGTGTGGAAGGGCCGACTTCAATAAACACTGAATAACTGACTACCAGATATGCTTAGGTTCAAACACAAGTTGTTGAGTTAGATGCAGGAATTACTGGGTGAGGTTCTATGGCCTGTGTTGTGCAGAAGCTCAGATTGGATGGTGATAAGATCCTTGTTGGCCTTAAATTCCATGAACCTATGAAAATAATCCCCAAATGTTTTTGAGGCTGACAGCATCATTGTATCATAACATCTGTGGCTAGATAACAACATACATATGTATTTCTTGTACGCCGGTCACTATGATATCTAGACATTGTGGTGTTATTCTGTTGTGCCAACCTGTCATGACATGTTGTTATTCTATCATAATGTAAAGGAAAATCATTCTCTTAGCTGCAACACAGCAGTCATAATGCAAACACCACCCTGTTGTGATGAAATAACTTTGTTTCAAGGGATGAATTCTAACACCCAATAATTCTCAGTTTGCTTGTAACAATATTTCCCCCTGAGCCAGCAGACGAAGAGAAATCTGTTACTAATATAAAAATAAGAATGTAAGAACGCCCCTACTGGGTGAGACCAAAGATCCATCTAACCCAGTATCCTGTCGTCCAACAGTGGCCAATGACAGATGACCCAGAAGGAATGAACAGAACAGGTAATCATCAAGTGATCCATCCCCTGTCACTCATTTCCAGCTTCTGGCAAACAGAGACTAGGGACACCATCCCAGCCCATCCTGGCTCATAGCCATTGATGGACCTATCCTCCATGAACTTATCTAGTTCTTTTTAAAACCCTATTATAGTCCTGGCCTTCACAACATCCTCTGGCAAGGAGTTCCATAGGTTGACCATGTGTTGTATGAAAAAATCCTCTTTTTTTTGTTTTAAACCAGCTGCCTATTAATTTTGTCTGGTGATCTCTAGCTCTTCTGTTATGAGGAGGAGTAAATAACACTTCCCTATTTACATTCTCCACACCAGTCATGATTTTATAGACCTCTATCATATCCCCCCTTAGTCATCTCTCTTCCAAACTGAAAAGTCCCAGTCTTATTAATCGCTCCTCATATGGAAGCCGTTCCATACCCCTAATCATTTTTGTTGCCAATAATTTCAATAAAATGAATATAAATATGAAATGTGACAATGAGAAAACCCTGAGTAGGAGGAATGTAACATTACATTCAGTGCACTTTTCCTAGTCACTAATTTTCCATATTCCTACCTCTATTACTGCAAATGTTTGTGTGTGAATCTAAGAACTTTCTCTTGCCATTCCAGCCCCAGGTTCTCTTCTGTCTACGTATCACAGAGATGATACAATATGTGTTTATGACATTCTAGCTGCTAATCATACAAATGATTCCAGTGTCACAATTTCAGGTTTATATCTTCACTCAAAAATCAAGTGGGTGGAGAAGATAGGTGGAGAGAAGAGAGGAATGCTTATTTATACAGAAATACCCCATGACGATTAGCAGAAATAGAAAAAAGGTGATAAAAAAACAGTGAAAGCTATAATTTACTGGAACTCCATCTAAGGAATATAATATATTAAGGATCTCTTTACAGAATTATTTTAAAATGTAAAAATTATGTAAATTTATGTAAAATGACATGTTAATATTCGAATTACGTCATAGTACATCACAAGATATTGTGATATTTCATGCAGACACTCCACTGTTTTGTGATCAATACTATCATGGTGTACCTCACCTCTTTTCTGCCCTGTCGCACAATCTCATCGCTGTTGGTTGTCAGAGTGACTGTCTCCTTTGAGAGGGAGCAGGGTCCAGTGCACTGTAACTGAAAGCTGCCTCCATATTGGGTTTCAGAAAGAGAGAAAGGACAGGTGAGAGCTGCCTGAGAAAGAAAGGAGAGACCAAGAACCAGATAGGAGCAGCAGAGGAGAGTTGTTGGAGACAGAGGAGCAGAGGAGAGCTGGTAAGAGTTACTGGGGGAGTGCTACAGGAGACCGGGAGGGTGAGAGAAAGATGGTGATGAAAGCTGGTACCGAGGGTTGTTGGGAAGACCTGAAGTTGAAGAAAGTTTTTAGTGAGCCCCAGCTAGAGCTAGGAGCCCTGCCAAGTTGCAGGAGAGCTCGTGCAAAAGCCCCAGGACAAAGAGGAAAAATCAACTTGGTCAGGGAAAGCTGAGAATGAAACAAGAGGGCTGATGCTGGAGTGTGGATCCCAGGAGCAGGGGTAGGACTCACAAGCAAGGAGGCCTGGGGAATTGGAACACTGTGGGGAGCCCTCTTGTACCAGGCCTGAATGGAGGGCTGCAGGAAGCCGAGCCCAAAAACAAGAGGGTTGAATCTGGAGAGATGTTCCTTAAGCAGGATAGGACTCACAGGCAGGAAGGCCTGGGAAGTAGAACACTGCAGTGAGTTCTCTTGAGGAAGACCTGACTTGGAAAGCTCTGGTACCACAGTTGTGGGAGCAAAGCAACTCTGATAACTCTCCAGCATATGGCCTGGAGAGTGGGCCCTGGAACAAGGGCAAAGGAACTGTGAACAGAGTGGTGATTGACTCTTAGGTGAGTGACCTGGAAATCACTGAAGAACGCATGAAAAACTGTTTTGTTTATACCAGTTGTACCTTTGGATTTGGAGAGAATGGTTTTATCATGAGGGTTATGCAGATTACTGAATGTGTACATGAATACACTATGCCCACAAGTGGGCTTTTGAATTGGACATTGAGAGAGACTGTGTTTTTTGTTTTTGTTTTTTAATGGCGGGACCAGGAGAAACTGAGGTAGTTGAACTAGTTGTGCTGCAGTCTGCCACAGGGGGACACTTTAGCTGGGTCTGTCCTGCCACATGCTGTAAGAAAGAGCTTTTTCCCTACAGTTCCTCCCATCTCAACAACCTTTCTGTCTTGCCCTCTCACAAACTCCCCCTGCTTTTCAAATATTTGAAATTATATCTTTCTTTCCTCTCTTCTTTTTACCACTTTCTTCCTTTTTCCTTCTGCCATTACTTCTCTCTGTGACTGTATTATTTAAATCAGTAAAATGTTTTCACACACAGTTTTTCAGACACAGTTTGTATGAAAGACGCGATACAAAATAAAGTTGTATTGCATGTCATGCATTCATTTCTCTGTATTCAGTACATCTAATGCATAATAGATCACAGGATATCATGTAGCTTTTTAGAGAGTAAGCATTAAAAAGTCTCAGTGGACTAAGAAAATCTAACTTTCCACAACATTATAGTGAGTATGTGTTAGACAAATCAGTAAGTGTACTTTTGCATAGAAACATACATATTGCTTTCATTTAAACCTATTTCCCCACATGCTGTAGTTTAGCCTAATAGTCCCACAATCTTATTCCAGGGCTGGGAAGGAGATGAGAAGAGTTGGGATTGTGACTATTTTTGCATACCTTTCCTTGGAGGAAGAATGGAATTGCAGCCAAAATCAGTGATCTTCACCACCATGCGGCTGTCCACTACACAGTTTGTGGACTTGAGGCGGCCATGGACCTCAGTTTTGCTTGAGTGCAGGTAGGACATTCCCTGTGAGAAAAAGAGAGAGAGAGACTGTATGTGATTTGATTGCTAGCAACATTAGTAAGAATTTGAAGGTTCATCATAAAATATATCTAGGTACTTACATGGCCCTCATCAGCATAGTATCTGAGCATGTCACAATTATTAAAGAATTTTATCGTCACTACACCCTTATGAGGTAGGGAATTATTTTACCAAAGGGGATTTTCCAAGGTCAAATTAGATGTCTGTGGTAGAGCTCTGAAATGAAACTAGGTCTCTAGAGTTCCAGGCCAGTGCCTTACCCAGATTATCCTTCTTTCCAACTAACACTGTCTGATACTGTGATGTGCTTCTTGACAGTGCTAGATCTGCTGAGTTTGGGAAATTGATTTCCTCCAAGTGAAGTTCATTGAATTTGCAACAACTGCTTTTATGGTGTTTTTAGTAAAGTTACAGTTTCGTATAAGTATTTTGCAACCCTAAAAATGTGGCTGGGAAAATGTCCCAGTTTTTTATTTTGTAAAGAATGAGCACCTTAGCTAAATGAAAAATCCCCATTAGCTGACAAAAATATTAGGATTGTATCCTTTCTGTAGACATCAATCTACAAGTGAGACTTATAATCAGCAGCACTTGAGCAGGTCTGATTCTCTGAAGTAGAGGGCAGCTGAAGGATCAATGCAGAGATTACTGGATGACATTCTATGGCCTATGTAATGCAGGATGCCAGGTTAGATGATCATAAAGGTCCTTCCTGATCTTACAATTTTTGAATCTATATATACTAGTCCATACATAATACCTGCAGTCTGTGAGCTAACTTCAGAGGTGAATCTTCCAGTTCCCTCAGCAAGCAGGTTATGCTAATTCAGATGTTTTTAGACTCTGGCTTCCTGAACCCTCTTTCTCTGACACACATACTTGCAGACATGTAATTTGCACCCCTTTATTCATCACTTCTGAATTTGGCCCACTTAGTTTAGGACCGTCAAAGATGGCATATCTGGTATGTCAAGGAGCTGGAAGAGCGATGTAGTAGAAGAAACAACTGGTAGGTAGGTGTAAATTTAAGTAGGCGGTGTACAATTTACACCTATTTACAGTCTCCTATTAGTTGTTTTTCCTTCTACACAGCTCTCTTCCATCCCTTTGATATGTAAAATGCAATCTGTATGCTGAGGAGGCTAGAAGGTGTATATATGACAGTAGTTTAGATCCCCTCTGAATTTGGCCCCATAATTTTACACACACATATTCAGATGTCATCCTCAAGGATGACAGGTGATAATCATGAATGTGGATTATACCAATTGAGTGATCATAATCACAGGGTGTGACATGCCGCTCTTTCACAAGACAGAACTGTGCTTTGCTTATAGTAGTGGAAGAGTCAGGAAGTGTTGTGAGACAGTTGAGACAGGAACAGCAGCGATGTGTTTGAACCCCAACCCTAGGGGAATGCAAGCAATACATATATCATGCTGGAACCTGCGGAGACTATGTAATAATGTGTGTCCAAAGGAAACACTTCTTAACACTGCTGCTACTCCCATGCAGCCCTGCTGACACCACCTAGTGTAGAGAGCCTACAACCGTAGGCCCTTCTGCAAGTTTCAGGGCCCACTTTCTGCTTCTGCATCTCGTGTGCACTCCTGCTGACACCAACCCAGAAAGCAAATCCACTAGAGCAGAAACTCCACACCAGTTTTGGCCTCTTACAAGATGATTCCAGGGCCGCCCAGAGGGGGAGGCAAGTGGGGCAATATGCCCCAAGCCCCGAGCCCCACAGGGGCCCCCACGAGACTTTTTCGGGGCCCCTGGAGCGAGGTCCTTCACTCGCTCTGGGGGCCCCGGAAAACTCTTGCGGGGCCCGGGCCCCAGAGCTTCTTCCGCTCTGGGTCTTTGGCGGTGGGAGGTCCTTCCGCTCCGGAGTGAAAGGACCCCCAGCTGCCTAATTACCGCCAAAGCGGGACCTGCCACTGAAGTGCTGGGTCTTTGGCGGTAATTCGGCAGCAGGAGGTCCCTGCCGCGGGTCTTCAAGGCACTTCAGGGTCAGCTGAGGATCTGGGGAAGCAGAAGGCAGAACTCACAGGTAGAGTAGCAGTCAGGGAGGCAGGAATTGGGTGCAGGGGAACAAGAGCTGGTGATGGAAGGTGCAGGGCTGCAAGAAGTGGGTGTTGGATTATTGAAGTGCAGGAAGTAGCAATTGGGTCTGAGGGATGCACGAGCTGGATATTGATGGAAATGGGAGCTGGAGGGCAGTGAAGCAGGAGACGGATGTAAGCAGAGAAGGAGCTGTTGGGATAAAAGTAGGGAATAGTGTGTGTGCATGAGGGTCAGGTAAGGTGATGACAGCAGAGTGGTGTTTGGTAATCACTAGGCCACACCATAGCCCTCCATTATAATACCAGCTTGAAACTGCAAATCCCCAAGTACTCATGTGCTTATGAGGACTCCTCAGAAAACTTGTTTGAATCATCTTGACTGGTTCAAATAACATCAGGTGATATGCCATAGAAAGGGCCTCGTACCCCTTTTATTCTTGGCTCCAATATCCATTTATAAATAGTACAGTGGCTACAGGTTGTCTATGAAATCCTGGCCCCATTGAAGTCAACGAGAATTTTGCCAATGACTTCACTGAAGCCAGTATTCGCCCCATATCTCAGGATATGATCTCATCAGATCTGATATTCTCAACAGGGTCAGCCTTGGTCAGTGCCTGGAAGGGAGTTCTATGAAGATTAACTGCAAAGCATTAAGAAAACTTGTTTGTAAGATTCCAGAAGAGAGGGAAACATGTCCACAGTTGTTATTTAAAAGAGCTCTTAATGCTGAAGGTTAACTGAATGTGAAATAGTCATTACCAGGACCAACAAACTGTGACAATTTGGATTAAGGAGATTTTAATAAAGAGTGAGATTTTCATTATCACATTGAAACAGACATAGCAGAATCATTCATCACAGAGACCACATCTGAGCAGAGGCATGTAGGGAAATGGAAGGACTGGCCAGGAATGGGAGTAGGAATGATGGAGCAGTAAGAAAGGTAAGGGCATAGATTATCTAAATCTGTGTGTGAAATTCTTGGTTCCCGTTTCACTAAAAATAAAACAAATACATATTTAATTTAAAAAAACCCTTGTTTTACTACCTATCTCAACTCTCCACCTTCCAAGAATGGAAATACTGTACAAGCTTTGTTATCTGGCATCTTGGGGAAATGGGGGGAGGGGCGGGCAGTAAGTAAAATATTCCAGTTAACTAGGAGGGGGTTTGGGTGCAGGAGAGGGTTCAGGGCTAGGGGTTGGGGCACGGAAGGCAGTGTGGGGCATGGGCTCTGGGAGGGAATTTGGATGCAGGAGGGGGCTTGGGCACAGGTACCGACTCCAGGGGTGCTCCAGCCCTGGAGCACCCATGGAGAAAAAATGAGCAGGTGCTTAGCACCCACCGGCAGCTAAGCTCTGACCCTCCCCCGTACTCCCGCTCACTGGCGGCCCCCTCCAATCAATTCCTCTCCTGCCCTCCCAGTACCTCCTGAATGCTGTGGATCAGCTGTTCAGTGGCAGCGGCATGCAGGAGGTGCTGGAAAGGTTGGTGAGGAGCGGGGCGCAGTGGAGGGGGGATATGAAGAGGCGGGGCAGGAGTGAGGCCTTGGGGGAAAGGGTGGAGTTGAGGTACGGCCGGGGCAGAGTGAGGGCGGGAAGAGGCAGGGCAGGGGTGGGCCAATGAGAGCACTGGAACCAGTGCTTGGGGCCAGGGCAACATGCAGAGCTGCCTAGCCGTTCCTCCGCTTAGGAGCAGCAGGGATGTGTCACCGCTTCCAGGGAGTCACACAGAACCAGGTAGGGAGCCTGCTGGTTCCACACCACCTGGACTATGGACTGACTTTCAGTGAAAATCAGAAATGCTGGTTTATTGAGCTTTCCAGCTGGAAAAATGCCGGATAACACTGCTTTTAGTGTACATAGTGAAGGTTACTTAAAACCAGCCTTGATTTCAGTGCAGGATGAATTTATTCCCAGGCTAATTTGACTTCACTTCCTGAAATGGTTACACCTAGTACTCGTAGTGAGTTTTACCATCAACATATGAACGGCCATACTGGGTCAGACCCAAGGTCCATATAGCCCAGTATCCTGTCTTTTGATAGTGGCCAATGCCAGGTGCCCCAGAGGGAATGAACAGAACAAGTAATCACCAAGTGATCCATCTGCTGTCGCCCATTCTCAGCTTCTGGCAAACAAAGGCTAGAGACACCATCCCTGCCCATCCTGGCTAATAGCCATTGAAAGATTTACATTTAAAAGATTAACTACAGTGTTCATTTAAAAAACAAACCCTATTCTGTTGTTTTTGATACAAGATGGTGCGAGTCAACCATTCTGAACAAACATTGGAGTTTTCCTTTAAGCAGCTTGCCCAACGCCACACACCATAAATCAGCAGCAGAGCTAGGAACAGAATTTAGGGCTCCAAGTGCCTAAATCCCTTCTCTAGCCATTAGACCGCACCTTTTCTCTTGGTAGCCTAAAATATATATTATGTTAGACCAAGGATGGGAAAACTTTTTGGCCCGGGGGCCACACTGGGGTTGCAAAACGGTATGGAGAGTCGGGTAGGGAAGGTTGTGCCTCCCCAAACAGCCTTCCCCCTACCCCCTCCCACTTCCTGCCCCCTGACTGCCCCCCTAAGAACTCCTAACTCATCCAACCCCTCCACTCCGTGTTCTCTGACTGTCCCCTCCTGGGATCTCCACCCCTAAACATCCCCCAGGAACCCCACCCTCATCCAATCCCCGCTGCTCCCTGTCCCCTGACCGTCCCCTCCTGGGACCCTCTACCCCTAACCGCCCCCCCCGGGACCCCATCAGTTGCTGTCTCGACCTGCTCCTGTCCCCTGACCACCCCCTCCTGGGAACCTCTGCCCATAACTGCCCTCTGGTACGGTCCCCACCCACTTTCGAATGTGGCCTCTGCGAACATTGGCGGAGACTCAGGAGCAGCAGGGGCAGCCAGCAGCTGGAGATTAAGGTGGTTTCCCCTTCAAAGCCCCACTTCTCTCCTGCTGGCTGCGTGGCCACCCGGTGCTGCTCCTGAGTCCTCCGGCCGTGTTCCCCACACTCCTGCCACCCACACCGCCCACCTGCTCCCCTGCCCCCGCAGTGCAGCCCCTCCCTCCTGTCGGGGGTGCACTGGTGCTGAGCTGCCCGAGTGCCCAGCCCTGCAGCTCCCTGTTGTTGGGGGGCCTGTGCTACAGCACCCTGTCTTCATGGTTAAATCTGCCCTGAGCCACGCCTCCCAGTCGGAGTCAGCCATGCTACCGCGCTGCCAGCATGGCAAGCTGAGGCTACGGGTGAACAGCAGGGGAGGGGCCAGGGATGGCCAGGAGCTCAGGGCGTAGATATGGCCCACAGGCCTTAGTTTCCCCACCTCTGCATTAAGCCCTGTCACCTGTAGCTACCCACTATGCAAGTTTTAAAGCATGAGGACAGATTTATAAATGCTTCATCGCCACTGATTCACTTACCTTGGCAATATCATACATGACAGAGATTTTAAACTCCCAGTCCATGAAGGTGCCATCTGGGTAGGAGATCTTATCATTTAAGACATCCTGGGAGGACAAGAAGGAGACAAAGCTCTGAATCACACAGCCTTTTGGCCAATGACTAAAAAGGGGTGCCCCTCTGTTTTACTTAAGAAGTATGTAAATTATGACAGACACTGGGTTACTTGGAGGCTAGGGAATGGAATATAAGTTTGTCCTACACAGCAACTACAAAAAGGTGAGAACCTAATTTCTAGCCACTGTGTTTTCCAGTGGCAAAAACTAGCCTCTGTGAATACGTTTGCCTGCATGAACACTGTGCAAATCCTAGCACGACATTCAGTGAGAGTCTTTCCATTGACTCAGGAGCAATGCCAGTTTACACCTGCTGAGGATTGACTCCAGGCAGGAGAAGGGAGAGGAGCAGAAGAGAACAAGTCTGCGATATTACTTCACAGAAGTACTCAAGTAATATTCACAGTACTCAAGTACTTCACACAAGTACTCAAGTAATATTACTGACTGGCAGGTTAGCCATCTGGCAGGTTAGCATTTCATTTTACAAACTGGTAAGAGAGGCTTGCACAGTTATTTACCCGCAATGATCCTCTCTCACAGTATTCAATCACCCCAAAGATCATCATGTCCATCTTCACTGTGCCATAGAACTTTGTCAGGTTGTAATAGTCGATCTGGAGGAGCTAGAGCAAAAATAATTTATCCATTAAAAACAGCATGGGAGCCAAAATTAAGTCTGATGCTGTGAAGGGGCTCTCAGTCCCAGACCCTGATATGATGTGTGGGTTCTCTGTGTGCAGTTGTGAGAGAACCAAAGTGGGTGATTGCTGAAGGGCAGCTCTCATTCCAGAGCCTTCTGATCTAGGAGATAAGGGTGGGGAGTGACTGTTTACTGTATTACAAAGTCCACAGTCTCCATTATGCCTCTGCAGTAGAACCTCACAGTTTCACACCCTGGAAATGAATACCCATTATAAATGACTGAATGTTGCAAATTAGTTAGTAAATGAACAAATAATAAAAATATGAGGATCCTGCATGATAGTACGTACTTTGTTCATTTAGTTAGGCTATTGTAGTTTCATTTAAATTATTTATAATACTTTACAATGTATCTGTCCCTTATATAAAAATGTACGTAGCATATTTTGTAAAAAATTGTGAAGTATTAAAGCCAAATTAAACCCTAATATAGGGTATAATTCCGTGAAAGTTAATGGGGATGTATTTGTATACACCAGAGATACATTTAGCCCTTAGCAATAGGAGATTTGACTACAACAGTCCACTATTAAATGATTGGTATGAAGTGAGGAAAGAGAAATCAGTGCTAAAAATGATGCTTATAAAAATGTGGATTAACAAGGTTCTATCAAGTTCATGAGTGGTCTCAGTCATCCTCAACTTCAATGACTTACAGTGCAGAATCAGAACTGTGCATAAGACCCAACCCCCATAACAAACAGAGGGGCCCTCAGGCTACAGTAGCCTGTGGGATGGACAAACACACATGGATTTGGGGGAATGAGTTCACTAATTAGTTTCCTTCAGTCTGTAGTGCCTAGCTTGTACATGAAACAGTTACCTTGTTCAGTTCAATCTTTTGTTTCTCTGTGAAATTCCCATCATTGTGTTTGAGATCTTTCAGGATCACCACCTGAAAACAAAAAACAACTGGAAGGAAACCATAGCAGTTGCACAACAACAATCTGTGCTCCCTTCAACTACTTTTGGTATTTGAATATATCCTTATCCACTAATAAGTAATGGAGTTATATTAATTTTCACAAGATTTACCAAGCTGTCCTGGAACAGACTAAGGGGCTGATCTTTCAAACTCTTCACTCACATGAGTCACCTTACTCAGGCAAAAAGTTCAGCTGAAATTCAGGGGATTTCACACATAAATAAGAGTCCTCCTTTTCCCATCTAGTCCACTAATTTACCTCATGCCACATCACATCAGACCAGTGGTCTATTATGTCTTGGATCCTGCCTTTTGCCATTCGGGACTAGGCCAGTGGTTCGTTGAGTCCAATATTCTGCCTCTGGCAGTTGTTAATACAAGAGGGCCTCAAAGGAAAATGAACACCTCACCCCTTCCATAAATTCACTAGTTTAGCACGGTTAGATGAGAATGGGGGTGGCACTGCTTCCTGATCTCTGAAGAGAACCAACTGCCTTTCACAGAAGCCTCTCACTAAAGAAGGGAAGGGGAGCATTTTACCTTCTTGTCATATTTGGCTTGGCGCAGTCTCTGGATTGTGTCACGCCTCTTGTCTTCATCAATCTGGGGAACAAAGAAGACTCATTAGCCAGCAATTATAACATACGAACCCCACCCTGGCAGGCACCAGACTACAGAGAGAAAAATAATGCCAAAGTATGGTACTGTCTGCATGGGTGTCTCTCTCTTTAAAGCCCAGCTAAATCCCAAAGCATACAACCACCATTCACGCAACTCCCATATGCCATCAGGGTCTTTTCCTCTGATCAATACTATTGGCCTGTGATTTACAGACAAAACAAGGATCAACCCCTTCTTGAAAAGGGATGTTATTTGTGATACTAATGGTGAGGGAACCCAATGGAAGAGCCTGGAAAGATTTACCCTGCCTGTTTTACAGTCGTACAAAGAATTTGTACTTGCTGTATTACGTGGGGAAGTTACTGGGGATTAATCTCATTCCTCTTCTGCACAGTGCATAGCAGGTGAAAAGACAGTGAATCAATTTTAACAGATACTTCTACCACTGTCAGAAACCAAGCAGTAGTCACTGTTTGTCTGACACTAAACCTTGATAGTGCAGAGACTCTGAGTCCCCACAACCCTCCCTCCATGGGGATATCTTGTTTCTCCTACCTTCAGACTGACATGGCTTGTCTCATTGGTCTCCAGAGGCAGGATCTTGTCAGGGGGGATGTGAGACCATTTCTTCTGCCGAAGTGCAATATCTCTCCTATACTTCCTGTGAAAGAAGCGAACCTGTTTCTATCAAACAACTGGAATCCATATTGCTGAATGCAGTGGGGAATCTTGGAGTATTAGAATCCTGTGCACTAGCTCCTGTACTCTTTTCTTCATGCATTCCTGGAGAGCCTGCTCTTACAGCTCCCAGCGTTGAGGCCTGGAAGGGAGAAATACCCTCTCCATCACATACACCTTTTCCCCCTGATTCTAGGGAAGTCTGGTCTCTCTGAGGTTTCAGCACTATAGATCTGAAGGGGTCAAAGCAAAAGAGGAATTGCTGGCAGGTTGCTGCCTAATTCTTCACATTCATACACAGGGGAAGACAATGCAAGTTACTGCAGAATGAGTCTGTGATAACTTATACTGTTTACTTTTCTTGCTATTGAACATCCTCTGAAGGCAATCCCAGAGGAAAACATGGATCAGATGAGCCCCTGGCAGCAAGGCTCTTGCAGAAATGAATTGTGCTATCCAGAAAAAGCAAGAAGCCAGTGGGGAGGCAGCAGAATGAAGGAAGGTGACTTCTTGTAGAGGGCCTTTGCCTCTGACAGATTTCCTGATTATATTGGGGAATAATCCTTGGAATTGGGGCATGGAATCCCCTGTCTTTTCTGCAGGAATGTCCTCCCTCAACAGAAGAATTAAGACAAAACTGTGAAACAAGCAAACAATTCATTGGAATTTCCACTCTTCTTTGTGGGTTGCTGCTGTATAAAAAGGATTGGTTAGTGGAATGCTGGCAAATCCTGAACAGTGATTGGCTGCTGGAGAATGCTCTGGAATACTGAAGATCCTAGGATGCTGACTGACATAAATATTTTATGTTTCTAACATATTTTAACTGCCATTGCTAAGGGGAGAGGGAGAAAATGTCCATTTTTAGCTGTAATTCCCCCCCCCCCGATTTTAGTCTGGAATGTTGAGTTGCATTTGAACCATCATAATTTGCCAATAGGAGCACCAGTCAAAGTGCTAGACAGTCATGAGATCATGGGGCTCTAGTTATATGGGTCTCACAGTATCTCTGCTGAATTCCCCATATGAAGCTCTAACAGTATTCAAGAACAGAGAGATGTCATAAGGGAGAAATTTCAAGATGTCTTGGAAAACATTAAATTGTGGGAAATTCCCATTTCACAATCTTAACTAGAAAATTCTATGAACTATCAATAAATAAGGCAACTAATCCTAGTAGAAAAGAAAGATCCATTTGACTTGTTAGTACCAAGCACTTATTGGACTGGAATGACATTTCCAATGTCTAATACCGGTTTTGTGTTTTTTTGAGGACTCTGGATTGATTTGTTTACTTGGAAGTCAGAACTACCCAGAAAAGTGTGGCTAGTTTAGGAACTCCACACATTGGGTGATATATAAGAAATGATTGGAGCGCTTGTTCATTTTCTTGCCTAATGGATCCTTAGGAGCATTATTATCATCTATCAAGAGATAAGACTTACTAGAGCAGGAAATTACTGCACAATTGAAACTAGGGTCAGATGACCTCAGTTTAGGTAGGCTGCTTGTGGAGCTTGGTTATATTGATGGAAAGAGCAAAACTGGTATCAAGTGTAGACAGTTATTAATCAGGACATTAACTGGCTGACAAAAGAGAATGGCATTGTCAGGTCTCTCTTCTTCCTTGAGAATTGTGAGGGGATCCACTGCATCATCTGAATTAACTAGAATTGTGAAGTTTGGTAACATTTCTACATGCAAAGAGTAAATTCATTGGAAAAAAATAGCAAGAATTGATTCTGAGGAATCCCCAGGGATTTCTTCTGCATTGGAGGCTCTCAGAGACCACAGTGATGGGTGTGGCATAAAACTCTAAATGGAATTCAATGATTAATATCTTTGCCATCAATAGATTCATTGGAATAGATTCAGGAGGGGTAATAGCACCTTTGGCAGCAGTACAAAGTGTCTGGAAATAGCCTTCTGTCAAATTTCTGGCAGCTCTTCAACAAATAAACAAATACAGATTAACTTTATCAGTCTGTTGGCATGTTTGCCCTTAGGGTTTGGGAACAATCAGCTCTTCTGTTTCTTGAGTACAGCTGGGCACCCAAGTGTGGACTGACTACATCAACTTGGAGTCTTATCTCACGGAAAGTGTTAACTAGCAAGGAGAATACATCAGGTCAAAATGACAATGGTTAAAGTGTGCTACCAATCAGGTTTTCATAGAATCCAATGTTCTTGTCTCTGAAGTCCTTTGATCTGTGGAAAAGGAGTTGTCTGAGCTACTAAAGGTAGAAGGTCCAGATAAAATATACATCTCTAAAACCACTGAATATGACGGTTCTGACTCCTGTGAATATGAGAGATATATAGATGCATTGGAAATGGGTTGAACTTTTTCTTTGAGAGGATCCTAGAGTGTGTTTCAGTTTCTATTTATCTGATTTTTCCACCATGATAGAAGCTATACCATGATCTAGTTAGAAAATTTTAGCCATAGAAAAAACATGTGAACTAGCTGCAATAAGGCAAGACAAGTCTGGGAAAATAGTAAGAGACAAAGTGGATCTAGAAACTGTGACACCAAAACTTTCTGGTGTTTTTATTTGTGCAATGACACAAGATTGAGTCATCCTTTCAGAATGAACTGTTAAGTTACCAAAAGGGTAAAGAAACATAGTAGAGTAATAGAAAGGGCTAAGTGTGAGAAAAAGTCTGAAGGTTGGCCTTGTCCTCACAAAGACACTTGTGTGTGTATGCAAAGTAGTGCTTTCTAGGGGGTGGAATAGGCCTGATCATCTGTCACATCTACCACCTGAGCAACTGGATCATTTCTCAAAGCAGAGTGCTGAATGCAGGTGCCATGCGTGGTGTCTACAACAGAGTGGCACATACAGAGGGAGAAGCCAGCAAGATCCTTGCCGATGGGTGGGAGATAATTTGAAGGATTTTCAAGGAGATATCAAACAACCCATGCCCAGAAGTAGCAAATGCAGGAGAGAAGAAAGATGAGGCTTGTACCTCAACACCAGCAGAGCGATGATCAGAACCAACACCACGGTCCCAGTGAGTGCAAAGACAGCGATTGTCAGGATGGGTGGGCCTGCAAAGCAGAGAAATGGGGAAATATACAACCTTAGTGAGAACACACTGAAGACGTATTAAAAAATACATACCCGGGGCCTGATGCAAAGTCTGTTGAAATCAGTGGAAGATTGGCCTCCAGTTAGGAAGGCAGGACATCAGGCCACCAATAAATAAATCAGTTAAGCAGATATGCATGAGGAGTCATGAGGTGTCTCCCTGCCAACCCCCTGAAACATATGTCTCACTTATAGAAGCCTGCATGTTTCCAAACATGATTTTAATAATGTGACTGGGTGATGTTTGAAATGGGAGTATCAGAGCACTAGTTTTGTTCTTGAGGCTCTGCTACCCTCTTGTGGCTGCTGATACTATAGCATGCTAAACAGTATTCCACCACGAATGAATATTGTGTATTCTTCCTAAAGAACCAGAATAAAATTTATGTTGGAGTGTATAGACTCCATCCAGGGATTGGTAGGGTGGGTGTTAAAACTCTGAGCAATAGAAAAGTCAAAGGTGAAAGCCCTAATTTTAAGGAATGTCATAGGGAAGAGTGGCAGAATTGGATCAGCAGTTGCAAATTACACACTATAAAAGGGTTGTGTTCTAGTTATTGAGTTTGGTTAGCTTTCTAGAGGAAAGAGGACATAGCTAGCTAGAACAGTTTTGATAGGAGGTGGATGGTAACAGTAACTTAAACTTTGGCTATCTAAAGCCATTTTCTGTTTGAATATATTTATTTGGAAACTGGCTGGAGGAAGCCTTTTTAAACTCTTGGCTTTGGAAAGCATTTATGTTTGTTTGTTTTGCCTAAGCTGCAAAAAATCTGGTTATATCAGAAGTTGGACTTCTAGATTTGCAAGTACTGATCCCCTGCTTTACTATGGCTTGCTTGACTGCTACAAATTGAAAATGGTAGTATATGCATAATCCTGAACTAAGCCTAATAGCTCTGGATTTGTGTTTTCATAGACTTTTGGATGATTCAGGAAGCCTATTTATGGCGCTAAAACATATACTGGTCTCATTATAATGTTTCTACTATCGAGGAAACTAAACTCTGTAAAAATGTCAGGTTTCCTATTTTTTGGCTATAAATGACTTCCTGAGGCATTTTCTTAAGGAGTTTGAGGATGGTGGAAGAATGTAAATGAAAACACTACGTTCCATGTAACCCTTTACTGCAAATGGACTCAAGATTGGGGGGAGAACAATGAGTGGGACCTCAGCTTAGCTACATTTGCACAATAACGCTTGTCAACAGAGATATGTAGGACATTAGCTTAATGTGCTAAATAACTCTTTTGCCAAATAATCAAAGTGCTCATCTGCTCTCTAGTGGGTTTTTGGTGCCACTATGTTCCACAAAACTCTGAATTCTAGTAGTCTGGATTTAAAATCTGATTAAATACAGAAGGAACTTTTGGTCACCAAGAGAAAGTGGTATGTCATGATTCTGTGGTCCAGACTTGTCCTAGGTCATACAAAGGGTCAGCAGAAAGCTATCAAGAACTGAAACAGAGTCTGGGTCAAGCCAGTGGGAGCTAGGTTGAGCTCACTTTTACGGGGAGTGTCCTCTTCCTTGTTTCATTAGCAAAGAGTGAAGCTGAATGCAGGTTAAGTTCAACAAGTATAATGTCATTAAACCCTGTGCACTGCGCTCTCCCTGAGGCTGGAAGCAACTCAGACAAACTCCACCCATTCCCTGTCCCCTGGTGTGCTGTCAATAACAGTCCTTGTCCCTCCAGGGAATAAGGGCCCTCTGGCTCCAGTTCCACTGATCACAATATACTGATGGCTGAGTTAGTATCAGCCTGTGATAGGGTGTCTATCCCACACAAGGGAGAAGGGGTTAAGGTGGCTAGCTGAGCCAATTAACTACCCAGGCTGCACCTGGAGGAGAAGCCAGGGAACAGGGATTAATTAGAGTCAAGGCTCAGCTGGACAGGGACAGGAACAGGAGCAGTCTGTATAAAGCCCAAAAGCTGACAGTAGCTGGAGGCCACAGGGAAGTAGTCTTCATTTGCTTCCTGGGAGAAGGGCAATATGGTTAGGACTGGAGGGTAGTCTACAGCTACTCCCTGGGAAGATGGAGTTTGGGCTGGCAAACCCATAGAACCAGAAAGATAGGAAAAGCTCAGGGGAAAAGCAGCAAGGTATGGGATAGGGCAGATCTTAGCAAGTGATGGAAGGGCCCCTGATCTGGAACACAGAGTAGAGGGAAGGACCAGTTTCCCCTGCCAGCCACTGGGGAAGTAGCGCAGACCAGGAGGCAGGAAGCAGACTGCCTGGGACAAATTGTGTTGAAAGATTTTGATGCCACAAGAGGGAAACGCTGAGTGATCTGGCAGAGGAAGCAGGAAGCTCTGGAAGTGAGAGGGGGGACTGTGGACAGAGAGATGGGGTGGAACTGCAAGAAGGGGTGTTGCCCTGGCACAGCTAATCCCCAGAACAGCCAGAGGAGGCACCATCCAGTAGTGAGTGAAGTACAGCCATACTGAACTGTTCTCCACCTACAGCTTTTTGTACAGCTTACAGCTATTTGCATACAAGACACTGTGTTAACATGGAGTTAAGCTTTCTGGCTCTCCACAGAACCCTAGGCTCTTCATGCTCATCCACAACGTGAGTTTGTGTCCAAAAATCCAAAGGTCAGAAAGCCAGAAAATGAGCGGTTCAGGTGCCAGGTGGAGGTACTATTGCATGGGCTAAGAAAGCACAAACCTTAGAAATGTAGGAAATGCAAAGTTAGGAAGACACCTGCCATGCAACATTAACTCTGCCCCTTTGGTCCATCACAGTAACATTACACTTCAATAAAGTTTTTACTGTCCAATGTGATCTCTTCCAGCCACATAGAATCATAGAGTATCAGGGTTGAAAGAGACCTCAGGAGGTCATCTAGTCCAACCCCCTGCTCAAAGCAGGACCAATCTCCAACTAAATCATCCCAGCCAGGGCTTTGTCAAGCTTGACCTTAAAAACCTCTAAGGAAGGAGATTCTAGGCCTTCAGACCTCCCTGTACATTCCAGTGCTTCACCACCTCTCGCCTAGTGAACAAAGTTTTTTCCTCATCATCCAACTAACGGTCCCCGCACTAAACTTGGAGACCATTAAACTATCTTCGTCTCGATCGAGGCAGGTTACCAGGACTGAAAACGTCTGATCTATCCTCGTTGTGAACCCCCTTTCAGGAGGTTGAAAGCAGCATTCAAATCCCCACTCATTCTTCTTCTGCAGACTAAACGATCCCTCCGCTCAGCTTTCCTCATAAGGTCATGTTGCTCCAGCCTGCTAATCATTTTTGGCCCTTCGCTGGACGTCTTCACCAGTTTATTTCCATGATCCTTTCTGAGTTGTCGCCGGTAACTGGACCCAGTATTCCCAGATGAGGCTCACAATGTCGAATCAGAGGGGAATGATCAGTCCCTTATCTGCTGGCAATCCCACCTAGCTTATACAGCTGCAACATGGCAGGGTAGCCTGCTTGGGGCAAAGAGGGCAACCTGTTACTCATATCCAGCTCTTTCGTCACTTAAAGCTCTGGGGCTTCCTTTTTTGCAGAACTCTGGCCCTAGCTAAACGGGGGCAGGTCCCTATGCCTGTACAAGTGCATGGGATTCTTCATCCTAAGCGCAGGACTCTGCAACTTGTCCTTGTTGAACCTCATCCGATCGTTTTGCGAGCCCAGGATCCTCTAATTTGTCTAGGGTCCCTCTGTATCCTAGTCGCCTGACCCCAGATATCTACCTAAGCGGCCTCCCATTTTTAATGTCTATTGGAAACACCTTGCTCAGGTGCAGTTCACACCATACTGCCAGATCTCTATTATGAAGATATTGAACAAAACTCCAGGGCCCCCGGCACGGAGCTGCGAGAACCCCTTGGGGCACCGGCCACTTGATATGCGAGCTGCCATACTAGAGCCATCGAGCCATTGATCACTACCCTAACATTGAGGCCCGATGATCTAGCAGCTGTCTACTCCCGCTTAACCAGCCATTCGCACTTTCGCAGCCTGCATTATTCTTTTAACTCGCTGGCAGAAATGACTGTGGGGAAACAGTATCAAAAGCTTGCTAAGTCAAGAATAACACATCACTGCTTTCCCTCACCCACCAGAGCCAGTTCTGTTATCACAGAAGCAATTAGGTTAATCAGGCATGACTTGCCTTGGTAAATCCATGCTGATGTTCATGATACTTTCCTCCTCTAGTGCTTCAGAATTAATTCTTGAGGACCTCTCCAATATTTTTCGAGGGACTGAGGTGAGGCTGACTGGCCTGTAATTCCCCAGATCCTCCTCCTTCCCTTTTTTAAAGATGAGCACTACATTAGCCTTTTTCCAGTCATCCAGGACCTCCCTTGATTGCCATGAGTTTTCAAAGATAGTGGCCAATGGCTCTGCAATCACATCCGCCAACTCCTTTAGCACTCTCGGATGCAGCACATCCGGCCCCATGGACTTGTGCTTGTTCAGCTTTTCTAAATAGTCCTGAACCACTTCTTTCTCCACAGAGGGCTGGTCACCTCCTCCCCATGCTGTGCTGCCCAGTGCAGTAGTCTGGGAGCTGACCTTGTTCGTGTAGAAAGAGGCAAAAAAACCATTGAGTATATTAGCTTTTTCCACATCCTCTGTCACTAGGTTGCCTCCCTCACTCAGTAAAGGGCCCAAACTTTCCTTGACTTTCTTCTTGTTGCTAATGTACCTGAAGAAACCCTTCTTGTTACTCTTAACATCTCTTGCTAGCTGCAACTCCAAGTGTGATTTGGCTTTCCTGATTTCACACCTGTATGCCTGAGCAATATTTTTATACTCCTCCCTGGTCATTTGTCCAATCTTCCACTTCTTGTAAGCTTCTTTTTTACGTTTAAGATCAGCAAGGATTTCACTGTTAAGTCAAGCTTGTCACCTGCCATATTTACTATTCTTTCTACACATCAGGATGGTTTGTTCCTGCAACCTCAATAAGGATTCTTTAAAATACAACCAGCTCTCCTGGACTCCTTTCCCCCTCATGTTATTTTTCCAGGGGATCCTGCCCAAAGTCTGCTTTTCTGAAGTCCAGGGTCTATATTCTGCTGCTCTCCTTTCTTCCTTGTGTCAGGATCCTGAACTCAACCATCTCATGGTCACTGCCTCCCAGGTTCCCATCCACTTTTGCTTCCCCTATTAATTCTTTCTCGTTTGTGAGCAGCAGGTGAAGAAGAGCTCTGCCCCTAGTTGGTTCCTCCAGCACTTGCACCAGGAAATTGTCCTCTGTACTTCCCAAAAACTTCCCGGATTGTCTGTGCTCTGCTGTATTGCTCTCCCAGCAGATATCAGGGTGATTGAAGTCTCCCATGAGAACCAGGGCCTACAATCTAGTAACTTCTGTTAGTTGCCGGAAGAAAGCCTCGTCCACCTCATCCCCATGGTCTCCTGGTCTACAGCAGACTCCCAGCACAACATCACCCTTGTTGCTCACACATCTAAACTTAATCCAGAGACTCCCAGGTTTTTCTGCAGTTTCATACCAGAGCTCTGAGCAGTCATACTTCTCTCTTACAAACAGTGCAATTCCTCCACTTTGTCCGCCCTGCCTGTCCTTCCTGAACAGATTATATCCATCCATGACAGTACTCCAGTCATGTGAGTTATCCCACCGAGTCTCTGTTATTCCAATAGCATCAAGTACACCATAGATCAACTGTGCTGCACAGAGTACAGTAAGACTCCTAGCAATATATGAACAGAAATGATAATTTGAAGTTGTATTGGGTACACAGAAAATGACAGGTTTAGTTAGGCTACGATAAGGTACTGTCATATTCTCAGCTCCTATTGACATCCCAATGGCAGTTAAGATTGGGTGGCAGGCTGCAAGACGCTTTGTTTACCCGAGCGTCCGCAGGTATGGCCGCTTGCAGCTCCCAGTGACTGCAGCTCGCTGTTCCTGGCTATTGGGAGCTGCAGGAAGCGATGGCCTGGCCAGTGGGAGCTGCTCCTATTGACATCCCTATGACAGTTAAGATTGGGTGGTCACATTGCATAGTAAGTGTTATCTTAATGGTGCATGAGCCCCCTCCATTATGAACCAGTTTTAGTAGGTATCTCACCGGTGCTCGGAATGTCATTAGGAAGCTTCTGGTTCTTCCAGATGAAAGATGGGCTGGTAGTCATTGGTTTTGTCTCATTCTGATGAGTGTCATACTGCAGGAGGGTCTGGAACTGTGACAGAGTATAGAAATGAACTTTGTTAATAGCTCTCGTGCTCAGTCCCTTTCCTTTGCTTCATCCTCCCATAATGCACTACACAACCCTCAGCAAAATAGACTCATGCCCTGTACTGCAGTGATGTGTCCCCTCCAGCCTGGTTCATGTTTCTGTTTTTCATATTCTGCCTGTACTACTACTCTGTTCTTCCCAGAAGTGCAGCAGTCCCACAAAGTCTGGTGGTTTTGACTTTATCGGTCTACTAAGTCATCAGGGTGACGTCTTTCTCCACTTGCCTCATTGTGCTGCTGTGAAGAGGCATGCTCTCAAAATGGCAGAGAGGAGATAAACAAGTTCCCCTCGGCCTGTTCAACACCAACAAGACACACCTGCAAGGCTTGTTCTGCCTGGAGTGGAGGGAGCTTAAAAGGGAACACCTGCCCCAGGATGGGGCAGTGAACAGGACGAAGGCTGCCCTGCCTCTGAAAGCCAAGCTGGGCTCATAGAGAGAGACAGCAACAAGCTTCACTTCTCCCAAAGCTGCACAACTGAGCCTCAAAACAACATGCCCCATGAGGAGGGGCTGGAGATAGACCCCCATCTAGACTAAGCCCAAAGAGCTAACCCAGGAAGACTTCCTGAGTCCCAGGTCACCCTTACTTTTCTCTAATTTCCCATGGACTCCCCTCTCCCAGAAGAGAAGAAAGAGAGGAGAACACTTTTAATTTGTTTGCTTGCTTCCTTACCCCCCACACCTGCACACAGACAGCTCTAGTACACCTCCCTTTCAGCTCTGGCTATCCCTCTTGTCATAGTCACATTCTAACCCAGGGCCTCCAGTTCCCCTCTCACAGATCACCACAGAATACGTTCTTAATGGAATTACATACTTGATAGGTATCTACTGATGTATACAACAGGGACAAATTGACATCAAGATCTCCAAATTCGTCCAGGGTCACTGGACCCAATGCACCTGTGGACACAAGGAACAGATCAATGAAGGAGCCTGGCACTTTCCCAAGAAGCATTAACATGTGACAAGAAGAGAGGTGTAAATTAAGAGACTTCTGATGTTAGGGTTTTTCTTCCCATTAACCTTCTGCATCTACATAACAGGACCCTTCTTAGCACCCATATCAGCTTATTCAACCTCTGCTTCTCCCCTATTTCCAAACTATTTTTGCTTTAAAATATGAGTTTGAAATTGGTAAAAGGAGTAGATCTGACAATACTGAAGAATGAAGCCTCCCTGACCACAGAGAAGATACAACTCATGTAGCAACCAGTTTGTTTTATTTCCATACACTGATCCTGCCAACGTGCCTTCAAGGGACCATCTCTAGAGGTGAGAAGGAAACTCTGATTCTATCCTTGGTCTTAAAGTCTGTTAACAAGGAGGGAAATACAGAGATAATTTATGTTCTTTTCTACTGGCTTCACTTGGGCTAGATTTTCATCTTTTGAGGGATAGCTGTTTGGGTCTAATAACCTTGTGTATCTTGCCATTTTTAATCATACTTTTTCTTACCTGCTGCTTTCTTTCTTATGATGGGGAACACATACATTCCATAACTCAGGATACATTAATGTTATAGACTAAGGATTTTAGGGTGTAATCTTCAAAATCACTCAGTGTTGGCCTAATTCTTCTCCCTCTGAAGTCAATGGTGAAATTGATGCTGATGCTTTCTTGCCCAATGGTAGCTGTGACTAAATGTTATCTACTATACTTACTCCCCACACTGCCATCCAGGACAATGACAAAAGAAGACCTGGATACATTTTTGGGGATGAAGCTTAGAGATGGATTTGGTTCAATGTTATGTATACTTCATCCTCATCCAACCTTGTGTCTAGCCTAAAATAAAACCTGGACGCCAGTCAGATGACAGGGAAGAGTCTAATGGACTCTGCAACTCACTTGGATGCCTCACTATTACACATCCTTTGGTCCACCCAGGCAATAGTCCCCATATAGACAATTCAGTCCTCTACACCTACACCAGAAAAGCACAATGTAATAAGGCCAAGGGTGCTGAACACGTCATCTTATTCTGTGCTGACCAGGAAGTGCCCCTCCCACTATCCAGGAGTATTCCTCCTAGGTCATTTCTGTACCCTTTACACCACCAGACCAGTGTGAAGAGCCTGCAGCCCAGGAGAGATTCTGGCCCTCAAACACTTTGGTCCTAATTGAAATTTATAAAAAGTTTCATCTCTTATTTTGTATGTGATGTATATGCAGGGGGATTCTCTGTGTATGGATATTACTTAATCTGTTTTTTCAGTGCTGATTATCACAGTATATTTGGAAAAATCAACTGAACAGAACAAGAGGGAAGACAACTCATTGCAGAGTCTGAACCCATTCAGCAGTAAGAGACTGCCCCTCATGCCCACCTGGAAAACAAACTCCCTCTCCCCACAGTCCACTCAGTGAGCTGTTGCTCAGAATTGTACTTGATTACCTTTAAATGTGACGTTCCGAAACTGTTCAGTGAAATCAGTGAGACTCTCAACTGGATGTTGGGAGATCAGAAGTTTCTGCAGGACGTGTCCAAAGAGCAAGACTCCATCCAAATAGCCGACAATATAGTCATTATTCAGCTAGAATAGGGGAAAAAAATAAGCTGGCAACACAGCCTGTTTATATCTCCATCCAAAACTGCAGCATAGTTGGGAGTATCAGCTCAGGAAAAACTTCAGGAATGGAACAGCAGAAGCTGCTGCAGATCAGAGTGAAGTGCATTGGTAGTGGTGGTGTGTGGTTCAGGCTTGGAAAAATAGGATGCTGCAAGGTGGGATTGAGATATATAAGCAGAGTGAGGTGATGCAGCCACAGGTCCGTAGTAAGAGGATACTGCAGGTCAAGATTCAGGTGCAGTGACAGAACTGGGGAGGCCCTAAGACTGGAATAGCAAGAGGTGCTGTGGGTCAAAAGTATTTTCCACGAGACACCTCCTGACGACTGTTGATTTCTAAATCTTCCATGCCTTGGGTTTAGTTCACTAGTCTGTAATACTTGATGGTGCCTCAAAGGTTTCTACAAACCTGCAGGGGAGACTTGATGATATTAAAGGTACATAAGGCACTGGTCCTGCCTGACTTTTTGCTGATGCAACCCAGGTAGCAGAAAGTTGACCCGGAAAAGAAATGCAACGGCATAAGCTCCAAATAACCCAGGATCTGCTGTGACATTGTAGATGACAGGCCTCAAACGGGCAGAGCAAGGTCACCCATAAAAAATCACTGAATTACCTTTCATCAGAGTTCATTCTGTTGTTCTGCACCAGAGGGCAGTAGCGATACCATTACACTTATCCTCAGGGGCAAGGAAAGCCAACTAAGCCCTGTAGTTGTACTGCTCAGCTAGAAACCTGTCACAAGAGGGTCTCCCACTTCCAAATCCCCCACTTATTCTCCTTTGGGAGCAAGGTGCTTCATGTCTGTCTTCCCACAGCTCCCTCAAATCACAATTCCAGACCCTTCCTTTTTCCCTGGCTTCCTCTGTAGTGTAGCAGAGTTTCTGTTTCTCAGCTCTTGTTTTCCCCACAGTCTGTGTCTCTGAAACCTGGCCACAGCTCCTTTTTCCCTCACAGCCCCACCTCATCTATAAATCTGGCCTGAATTATGTAGTATAGCTACTCTAGAAAGCATCTGATAGACTGTACAGTCACCCCAAAACTTAAGGTACAGTCCATATTTTCTACTTCTGAGGGCATTCTATGCCAAAAAATTAAAAATTCTGTAAATGATATATTAAAATTCTGCAAATGTTATTTGTCAAATAAATGTGGAGGCTCCAGCATGGCATTGGGGAGCACAGGCCACTGGCTGCACAGACATGGGAGATCACTGTGCAGCTCCCCTTCCTTCCCCAGGACATGGACTCAGCAGTGAGGCTGCACCCAACTCTGACACAGCGCAAGGACCAGGCCTGCCCCAGAAACACCCCAGAGCCCTGTCCCTCCATGCCAGGTGCACCAGGTGTGGGCAAGCAGGCTCAGCAAGGCAGGATGCAAGTGTGGAGGGCTTAGCGTGGGGGGATCCAGGCGTGGGTTAAGAGGGTTCTGTGTGGGGCAATCTGCGTGCGGGTGGCTCAGTGGGAGAGCTGAGTGTGGGCAGGATCTGGATGCATAGGGGCTTGTTGGGGGGTTCTGGGTGGAATGGTAATGGGACTGTACTGGGGGGCCCAGGTGAAGGGGGTTGGTGCTCAGCAGGGGGGGTTCTGAGTGTGTGGGCATGGAATAGAGCTCAGCAGGGGGGGGTCTGGGTTTGGGGGCTCAGTGGGGGGTCCAGATGCTGGAGGTGTGGGGTTCAGTTGGCTTGCGATCCAGATGCAGCTGGTTGGGATTCAGTAGGGTGGGATTCAGTAGGTGTGGGTGGTCTTCTGGGTGGTCCAGGTACAGGGGGAATGGGGCTTGTCACGGGGGGTTCTGGTTACAGGGGTAGGGTGAGGCTCAGAGGGAGGGAGTAGGTATGAGGGAATCTGGATGCACAGGAGTTAGATGGATGGGGGAGCAGCTGCTTGTATAGTAATCCCTCCCCCTGCAGCTAAGGAGCAATAGGTACAGGAAGTGCTGGGGGGGGGGGTGCGGTTTGCAGAGCTTCCTACTGCCGAGGGAGAAATCTGGGGGTGGGTCTGACCCAACCCCAGATGCTATATAGGAGAAGAGGAAGTCCCATCCTCCCCAGCTCAGCCGGAACTAGCAGCTGAGCCTGGCGCAGGGTAGGAGCCACCAGCCGTGTCTTCCCCAATTCTGCCCCCAACCCACAGTGATCTACCACTCTGCTGGCTGCCCTGGGCACCTGAAACATGCTGCTGGGGAGCATAGTTTTGTGGCTTCCCTTTGCTTCCTTGTCAGAGAGTCATTTTTCTGTGGGGAAACAAAGAAATCTGGGGGGGACATAAATTCTGTACATGCGCAGTGGCACAGAATTCCCCCAGGAGTAAAAATTTTCACAGCTCTCTCCCAAGTCCCATAAATTAGACACTTGCAGGCCAATTAAAAGCTTTGAACTTAGTTTGGGCCTCATAGAGTAGTACAACCATCTTGCACCTTTGCTTTATGATGCTGTAACCCCACATCATGATGTCAGAATATAGCAGGAGAATGAGATGTAATCCAGCATTGTCACACTGTCATGACATGAAGAGTTAAACATTGCTATACCACGCTGCTGTTTTGCAATGTGATTAATTTGTTTTGTGGGATGAGTACAGTCAGTAGCAGCCTTTTTATTTATGTTTTTGGAACACTCTTGTTTGAACACAGGTGAGCTGGATGAAATGATCAGATATGAAATAGTGTGGTTACCAGGTATTCTTCTGTGGAATTTATGGAATTCGGTGTGTAACTGGGCGGTGGCAGCGTCAAGACAAGGACATTCCGCATATAACTGTCTGATTTGGTGTTGTTGTGAAAGTAGATGTTACTGCAAAGAAAAACACAAGTGCTTCAGGGACAATGATAGCAGGAGCAGGGCAGACCTCCAGCTCTGCATACCTAGAGAGACCTTCCCCCTCTCTCCAAAACAAACATTTGATTAACAGGTTCACATGGTGGTTCTCAAACTTTTTGACATTGTAAATCACTTTCACTGTGGTAGACACATCCCTTTCCATTGTTCACATTACCCCTGTGGCAGCTATAGTGTTTAGCTACACAAAATTGTAATATTGGGACAAATCTGAAAAGACCAGATTAAAAAAAAAACACATATGACTAAATAGATTCTATTGCCCTGTTTTGTTTCTGTGCTGTTTATTTTCTGTCCCTGCTTGAACACTTTACACGTAGAGAGACTGAGTCCCAGATCCAAAATGCCATCTAGGCTTCTAACATCTATTAAAATCAGTGGAAGTTAGGAGCCTAAATACCTGGGCCCGAGTCTCTTCTTGGTGTCTGAAGACTCCATTACTACAATATCTCCAGATTACTGGTCAATTTGTTTTTGACCTCTGATGCATTTACTATCTTCCTAATTTTGGTGTCCTTTACAAACTTGATCACAGCAGAATTTACACAACAGAAACACTTGGCCAAGAAAGATATGAAATAGCTATGCAGGGTGCAGAGAAGGACTGGCTTGTTTTTCCTTAGTTTAGTGAGCTAAAAGAGTCTGTGGAAACCATCAAAGTTTGGTGATGAGCTACACTAGCAGGATGGGCCACTGCTTGAAGATGGCTGCTACTTCACTTCATGACAGAAGCAGCTCTGCAGACCATCTACAAGTGCTCCACAAACCACAGTCTGAGAACCACTTGCTGAAAGCATCACTGAGAGGAGATTGACTATAAGTATCAATGGGAAAGGCCAGTATTATATCATTGTATTTGGTACAGTTGGATTGCTTAAAGCTCCTTTTGTGAATCTCCTCCCATAACTCACATTTGATTGCTCATTCTTGTCTTTTTAACTTTCAGAATGAATTTAGTGTCAGAGTAAGAGCTTTGGAGTCCAAAGTCCTCTCTTTAGCCCAGAGCCGTAACAACGAATTTTTGTGCCGCAGGCAAGAGTCGGCTCCAGGCTCTTCGGTGGCAATTTGGCGGTGGGTCCCTGAGTCCCTCTCAGAGAGAAGCACCCGCCACTGAAGAATGAATGAAGCGGCAGCAGCAATTCGGTGGCAGGTCCTTCTTCCGACAGGGACTCAGGGAGAAGAAGCAGCGGCGGTAAGCTGCCGCCGAAGCGCCGCCGATCGTGGTAGAGCTGTGCCCCTCTGTTTTTTGTGCCCAAGGCAAGTGCCTCACTCGCCTCGCCCTTGTTACGGCACTGCTTTAGCCCAAGCACAGGAGGCAGCAGCAGCCTCCCCACCCCCATACCCACTGTCCCTGCCCTTAATAATATCCTCAGATATTCACGCTGCACCTTTCACCCTGAAGGGATCTCAAAGCACTTTACAATCAGGCTAGGACTGAACAATAGGGAAAATTCCCTGGAGCCCACAGGATTTAGTAGCTCTGCGAGAGACCTCCGAGCAATGGCTGACTTAGCTCTACAGATGAACATGATCTATGCTTCAGTCCTGGCTGACAGAGGGCTCTTGGCCCAACAGAATTTAAATCCACAGAGCTATCTGGGGAACTCCACCACTTGAGAAAAGTGGGGCCTGACCCAGTTACCTTCTGCTGCTTGTTTGGATTTAGCATATTTCTGTGTTTGTATTTGAGAAGGCCTGATCTGAGACATCCCATAAACTACAGGGTTATGTTAAAATCAAACACAAGCAGCAAGGAATGGCAGGAGGGCATGGCACTGAGGCAGCTGGACCTGTCAGAAGACAACATGCTGCAGCAACTGCAGTGGTGGCTCCAATCCTCCTACTGAAGGGAGAAAAAAATCATCTCATCCCCCCATCCCAGGCAGAGTGGAGATTTAGTCTGTGCTATCACTGCACAGACGACCCTATCTGTACATATTTTTACACACGATGGTGATGCGGGGCCACGTATAAATGAATTTATCTTCAAAACACCTCTATAGAAGTTGTCTATATGGCATCAGCAAAGCGCATTAGAATGGTGTGATTTGTAAAATGCTTTAACTGCCCCATGTAGACCTTGCTGACATGAACTAAAAGATACTCAGACTGTGTTAACATAATCCTTTTAGCTTGTTCCAGAAAGGTCCATGCAGGGCAGTAGGAGCACTGTTCACTGAAGCGCTTTATCAATCACATCCTCTAACATGCTTTGCCAGTGCCATGTAAACCAACCCTTAGTGACGTGCCCTAGGTCTGTGGCAGAGCCAGGAATGAAGCCCAAGTGTTCGAGTCCAAGAAGCGTGCCTTAACCAGGAGCACATCTTCCTCCCCAGTCTGCTCTTTACATCTATATCAACACAACACCACTGAAATATAGGCAGCTGGGCGGGGGAGAGAGGCAATCAGTTTCAGACACCACTCTGCACGCTAGTGAAGGCAAGGAAATTGTGGCTAAGGACAGAAGGGCATTCCCCTGATCTTATGGAAAGTGTCATAGGAAGCTTGATGTCAACACAACGCTTACAGTACCCCACGTTTTCAAGGTGTCATCTGAAAAGCACACACACCAAGTGAACTGCAGGCTACTTCATGTATTCCCTTTGGAGGAGGAAAGATTGAGTTGAGCCTGTTGGAACTTTAAACTGTGATTCCAAGAGGTGTTTGAACCTAGATCTTAGATTACTAAACTATTCCTTTAGTGCCTCAAACGTGACCCAGAAAGGCCAGCTCTAGGATTGACAGGCATTCAGACTCCATGGTCCTGGGGATTCTCAGCCTCTTTGAGGTTGCCACTACTGGAACAAGTTAGCATATATTGTCTTAGTGATATTGAACTGAGATAACCAGTCCATTTCACATAGAACTGTAATCAGTGAAAGGCTCCACAAACCATTCCTAATCTGAGTTTTCCTGGTTTTTTGCCTGCCAGCCATTGCATGGACCTGATTGGAACTGGTGACTTATAGTCACAGGATATTTAGAGTACCATGAATAGTACTCTGTTTTGTGAAATTTTCAATAGCTCTTACATCATTCTAACATCCATAATAAAAATTTGTCCTATACATACCATCAAAGAGATGGTCAATATACTACTGCTACCTGATTTCCTTCAGATTTATATACTTGCTCACATCCAAGCTTAGTATGTTTCAAAGAGGGATTTAATCCTAGGGCAAACCTGAAAGACCATTTCTCTCAATGCCATCAACTCTTACTGACAACAACTCCCTTCCCTGTTATTGCAGATATGTGTTTGAATGAAAACTTCTAGACCTCCAGCTGCTGTTCCATCCTGCAGTGATGTCAGAATCTTGTATTTGTGAAATCCCATTGAGATCACTGCTGTGGAGGTCAGTGCAATAACTGGCCTGGTAATAGCCTCTCTCTCTCTCACCTTTATATAAGTCTGACAAACTGGAAAATCAGAATAGCAAGAAAACAATCCAGGTGCTAGAGGAAATGGTAAATGTAGGGAGATTTTTAAACAAATCCCATATGTCATTTGGCCAAATTATGCAACTAAGTAGAACTGGGTAGGAAACAGTTTTCCTGTCCTGCGAGAAATTTCATGATTTGAAAAGCATCTTATGCTACAGTGGGACAAAACCGAGACCTTTGAAAAAAAAATTGTGAAAAATCAGAATGACCAACTATAGAATAACCAATGGCCTAGTGGTTATGGCACTCTCTTAGGATGCAGGAGCCATAAGACATCTAGGTTCTAGGGCCTGCTCTGCCTAATTCAGAGCAGAGACTTGAACTGTGGTCATTTACATCCCAGCTGAGTACATTAGCTACCAGGCTATTCTAAGGTGTATCTCTTCTGTTGGAGCTGTTCCATTTCGTGTAAGTTAAATATTCATTGGCTCAGAAAGAAAGACTGATGCTATAGCCCCATGGTTAGGGCACTCACCTGGAATGAGGTAGACTTGTGTTCAGGTCACTGCTCTGAATTAGGCAAAGCAGGCCCTAGAACCTAGACATCTTATGGTTCCTGCATCCTAAGAGAGGGCCATAACCAGCAGGCTATTCCAGGGTCTCTTGCGCTTTTATTTTGAGTAGAAATTTCAACTTAGAGTTGAGAAAAACTTTAATCAAAACTGCCCTTTTCACAGGGTTTGACAAATCAACATTTTTGGATGAAAAACTTTGTCAAAAAATTCCTGACCACCTCTACAGCTAAGGGGAATATGAGAAATGTCTACAATTATATTAAGGGCATAAATACCAAGTATTTCGGTGCCTAGTGGGATTTTCAAAATCGCCTAAGCAGGTTAGGTCCCTAACTTCTATTGATTTGAATGAGTTAGGTGCCTAACTCACTCAGCGGGCAGAGACAGATCCAGCAGGGGTCAATTTATTGTGTCTAGTCTAGACGCGATAAATCGATCGCCGAGTGCTCTCCCATCGACACCGGTACTCCACCGAAGCGAGAGGTGCAAGCGGAGTCAACAGCAGAGCGTCAGCAGTTGACTCACCACAGTGAAGACACTGTGGTGAGTAGATCTAAGTATGTTAAATTCAGCTACATTATTCACGTAGCAGAAGTTGTGTAACATAGATTGATACACACACACACACCCCCGGTGTAGACTAGGCCTTAGATGTTTTTGAAAATCCCACCAGGCCCCTCTCTGCTTCTTTAGGTGCCTCTATACCTTTGAAAATTCTAGCCTTCTGGCCAGATTTTCAAAGGAGCCTAAGGTAGTTAGATGCCCAAATCCTACTGAGTACCTAACTACCTTAGGCTCCTTTGAAGATCCCATCTTAAAGAAGGAGCGAAATCACGTAAGGTGATCTGAAGTGGCTGTAATTAGGAATACTAAGATGAACTGAGCAAGTGAATATTTAGGCTGAATACCAGGAAATATATCCTAGTAGGGTGATCCATTTGGCTATGGAATAGTCTCTCAGTGGAGGTGGTGGAAGCCCCACTACTTATGTCATTTAAAATTGGACAAGACAAAGCCCTGAAGAATATCTTTTTGGGTGCATTCCTGCATTTGCTGGTGGGGTAGTAGGGAGGAAGATAGAAAGGACACTAGCTTCTGACTTTGATTTCCGTTATTCTATAATTTCATCCTGCAGTGAGGTCATGACTCTATGATTATGACATCAGTCCAAAATTTAGATGCCTTTGAAAAAATCTAACATGGATTGGATAAGTGATGTGGAGGATGCGTCCTGGTTGAAACACCAAAAAGCTTTGATAATTGGCTAAAAGGGGGTCAAGAAGACTATGAAAAGGAGGTGACTGAGAAATATTTCATGGTAAAATGTCTCCTCAGCATGACAGTTCCTCTTGCACTATTTCCATTAGCTCCATCCTACAAGAAATGGGAGTGGGGGCAGAAGGAAAACCAGTGGTGATACTTTACTTGTGAAGATCCACCAGGATGATGACTATGTCCTCATCCACTTTCTCTTCCCCAAGGATTGTCTTGACATCAGCTGGGGATCCACACATGATGATCACTACAAACCAGGCAAAGACAGATGGAGAGAAGGTGAGAGGCATACAATTAAGGAGAGGGGGACAAATAGAGTTTTACATACTGTTCTTAGACCATAAACTCTAGAATAGCAGGGCTACAGCAAGTCAGGACTGAGAGGCATTGCCAGAAATAGGAGAACAGATAGTTGTGGGTCAGGACTGAACTACACAGTCAGTGGGAGGCAAAAGCTTGCTCAGCACCTGCCCACATTATGCCTGACTCCGGCCATTATCAGCACCTTCCTTTCATGAGCATTAAAATTGCACATAGATGGAGTGCAGCGTAAACTACTATCAGTAACATGGTATAGAAGGTTCTAAGGCAAAGGGCATTAGAAGAATAAACCATTAATCTGTCACTGGCTTCCTTATTCTCATGCTCCCTCTCCCCATTGATGTCAGGGGTTCGGATTATCATAAGCACTTGTTAATACAGCTGAGGCATCACCACCATGCCCAGGGTTTCAAGCAGGGATTGGTCATTCCCCCATGTTTGAAATGAGTCCCCTTGTTGCACAAAAGGGGTGTGTGTGAGAGAGAAACAGACACAGAGAAAAGCTGGGCATTCTTGTGACACAGGAATCCAAACTATGACCAGGGGCTACTGGGTTATGAATGCTCCACTGGACAGGGCTTGTAGGAAGACAGTGCCATGTCTTCAGAAGATAATCTATCCCAAGAAGCCTCTACAAGCAGAATATGCCCATATGCTTTATCAGGACAGTGGGGGAATTGAGTTCTGTGCCATCTTCCCACATTCACAAAAATAGAAGAGGAAAAAGAGTGTCTGTGCTCTTTCTGCCATAAATGGAAATATTTTCCCCAGAACATAACCCAGGCAGTAGTGAATAGACAGAGATCAACGGCATGCATGCAAGGGAGAGGGAACTCTTTTCTCCCCTTACCATTGCTTTTCCGGCTCTGATCCTTCACAATTTTCTTTAATTGTTCTGGTGTCCTTAAAACCTCTTTGAATTTCACCTCTGAAGAGAAGTATGAGACTCCAGCCTCCAGTGCATTGAGGTACCTGATGCAGGGTAGGAAGTGTGGGTTATAGATCAGCTGAAAATATTGCTAATGCCTTACATTTAAATAGTAAAATGTCTGATAGACTGTTTACAGCACATAAGGATCACTTCACCTACTACAGAAATGTAGCCATTTCTGCGTTGGAATGTAGCAGCCATTCTGCATCAGTAAAGTTAAACAACAGAATTTGGGAGGGAAAGCAGTAGAGAATGTGAGCATAAAAAGGAAAACTTTGAACCTGACCAAGAACCACTTAAATCTGGTATTATAAAGGGTTGGTTCAGATAATTCATTAATGTAGTAAGATAATTTTCAAAACAGAAAACTTTGAGGAATTACAAAATCTAGTGAGTGAAGTTGAATGGGAGATTGAGGAATCCTAGAAGATACAAATTGAAGTGCAAATGGGGTTTTCCAAGGGACTGCTTAAAGACCTGAGGTTTAAAAAAAAGTGATTAAAAACTATAGGAGGTAAAAAAATAAGAGTGCAAAGTCAAGTAAGACTCGCTGGGAAGAGATAAGGAGAGGAAAAAAGCAGAATGAGTAAGTGCAAGGTAAAATCACTAAAGGGACATTGTCAATTTGAAAATCCTATTTCTATCTGAAAATTTTGTACCTCCTATAGTTACGAAAGAGATTTTGAGTCACTATGTCTGAAAAATTAGCGGAGGGAGAACAAATAATTTTCTCTATTTTTCCTCCTCTGGTTTGCTTAGTTTGCAACGTAACAGCACTTGGGGCACCATCCTTTGAGGTGCTGAACACCTTTTTCTCCTATTGTCTTCAGTAAGAAAAGAGGGTGCTCTGCACCTCACCAAGATCATGCCCTTAGTGAGTAAGGCTCCAATCTTGCACATATTCAGGTGTCTTAACAACTTTACACACATGAATAGTCTCATTGGAGATACTCATGCCTCTAAATATTTGTGGGGTGGAAATAATCAGATCTTATTATTTAATAGGTGCTTTATCAGAAATTGGATCTTGAAAAGAAAATAGTCAATTTAAAACACTTCAAGTTAACCACAACACTTTACACAAAATAAGTCCTTCCTGAAAATAACAATACAAAGTTTGAACAATTAAGAAGTAAGGAAGACCATGACAAGTAGTATTGATAAAGGAAATACAGAAAATATGAAAATACACAAATCAACAGCTCTGAATGGTAGGAAACCTAAGGTATTAAAGGAATCTAGATAAAGAATATATGGTACCATGGACATTTATTTTTGGAAAGTTATGGAGAACTGGGGATATAGCAGAAGATTAGAGAAAAAACACTAATTTTCAAAACATGAAAGAAAAATGATCCCGGCAATTACCATCCTGTAAGTCAAGTTTCTATCCTTAATAAAAGGACAAATACTAAGAGAAAATGGTCATTAAACACCTATGAGATAATGGAACTGGGATTGTATTTTAGTTCCCAATTCAACAGAGCACTTAAATACATGCTTAAGTCACACTGAAGTCAATAGGGTTCAAGCTGATGCATAAAGTTCAGCAGGTACTGATGTCTTTTCCTGACAGAGAGCAATAAAGAATAAATCTTTCCACACAAACTTGATTGCTTTTTTAGTTTAATTTCCGAATCACTGGAAGAGTGGAGTGCACTAAATGTAATATTTGGATGTCAATAAAGCAATTGTCTCAATCTTACTTGAAAAATTAATTCAAACTGGGATAGGAACACACACAAACTGACAATTGGCTGATTGTGGGACATAAACAAAGGGTAATGATAAATAGCAATATATTGTGCAGGTAAAGTGTCTGTTGGACTATCACAGAGATTGATATTAAGTCTGTACTAACATCTTCATTAATGAAAAATAGAATAAAATATACTAATGAAATGCCAATATGATATGAAATTAGGAGGAACTGTACCTAGCACTGAGGACAACGAAAAAAAAACACCAAGGGACTTAGAAAGATTAAAGTCTGGGCAAAAAGTAACTAAATAAGATTGATTCAACTTGGGAAAAGACATTGTACTGTAACTAAAGGAAAAAAAATCAGTATCATTGATTCAAATCCAATGGTAATGAAGAAGACTCTAAAAAACTGAACAAGGCCTAAGGGTGATAGCAGACAGCAGATTAGATATGATTTTACAATTCAATGACAGAAAGAGCAGCCCCTGCAGTTGCATATACTGAAGTATCATGTCACAGAGCAGAAAAGTAATAATATCCCTCTATGGCCATGGTCTGGTGAGACCATACCTAGGTTATTGCTTTCATTATAAGTCATTTCATTCAGAGAAGAACATTGATCAGAGTTTGAAAGGCATTCAGTGTAACATAAATAACCAGTGACTGGAGGGACTATGGTGAGGGAGAATTAAAAGAGCTAACTCAGGCCCTGAACTTGCAGACTTTTATGCATATCAGTAGTACTAAATGGGGCCTCTCATATGTAAAGCCAGATGCATAACCATTTACATTCGGGATTTAAACAGGCTACAAATGTTTGAATGGTGTAAAACCAAGGGCTTGATTTTTTTTCTTCCTTCCACAGCCATCAGATACCCCTTTTCCCCTAGCAAGATACAAGTAACCACTGGACTGATTTGTATCCTGTGTGGGGACAATCAGGCATCAAGGAGGAAGTAGAGGAATTACTTAGGATGATATAGAAAGTCATTACTAGGAGTGATGGGATGAAATTGAAAGAGGGAAAATTTAATTTAGATGCCAACAAAAACTCAGGCAGTGAAATGTATTAGACTGTGAAATATTCTCCCAATGGACGTGATGAAAGTCTGTAGCTTGGGAACATTGTCAAGCAGACCGGACATAACACTGGTAAATGTAGTGTAGAGCAGTGGTTCTCAAACCAAGGCCACCGCTTGTTCAGGGAAAGCCCCTGGCGGGCCAGGCCAGTTTGTTTACCTGCCGCGTCTGCAGGTTCGGCTGATCGCAGCTTCCAGTGGCTGCGGTTCGCCGCTCCAGGCCAATGGGGGCTGCGGGAAGTAGCAGGCAGGACATCCCTTGGCCCACGCTGCTTTCTGCAGCTCCCATTGGCCTGGAACAGCGAATCGTGGTCATAGGGAGCTGCGATCGGCCGAACCTGCAGATGTGGCGGGTAAACAAACTGGCCCAGCCCACCAGGGGCTTTCCCTGAACAAGCAGCGGCCCTAGTTTGAGAACCACTGGTGTAGAGAATATTGCTGTTCTGGAAAGGAGAGGGATTGGATGGTCTAATTGGTCTTTTCCAACTCTCAATTCTATGAGAGCAATAGAGAGAGAGAGAAAGAGAGAGAGGGAGAAATCTAAGGAGAGCCTAAAGAAATCATGCCAGAGATGAGTCCAAGTTTTCTAGGACAGTAGCTGGGAGAGACTTGGGAATGTTTTTACCAGAAGCAGTCTTCTGTGATGTTATTTGTCTTATACAGGTAGGTGGATTCCCAGGAGCTGGTTTTGAATGGCAAATTGGACTTTTTCCAGAAGTCAACGAAGAAGTAGGTCAGTTTCCTGGCTGGAGTCAGGATTCGAGTTAGGTTGTCTTTATAGTCACATGACAGCCCAAAGCTCCCTGCAGAGATCATTGGGAAGTCCAATATTGTGTCAATGCTAAGGGGAAGAAGAGAGGGGGGGAAAAAACAATATGACTGATAAATGAATTGATGTCATATCAAGGTAGCTACCATGTGATTCACATGCCCAGTACTTTCTCACTTTGTGTCCTGACTTTGTTTTACAACAAACTAATTAAAATGTCAGAACAGCATAATGGTGCTCAACTGACAATTTAACTAGCCTCGATATAGGTACACTGCATGCCTCCACTACACACTACCCTTCCAAATGATTATGACATAATTATAATCTATTTTATGCAAGATAAGTCATGTGAGGTGTCATTGGAAACGTTATGATTTACTGAATGTGATTATCCTATTTGTGTGCATGTATCATGTTTCTATCTGAAGTTATGGATATTGACTCTGTATCTGTATTTTAAATGTACTAACGCATGGATGGATGGGTAACATACACTAGACAAGATGCTTTCAGTCTAGATAGTGAGTGGGGAAGGGACTATTCAGGGCAATGGGCCATTAGGAAAAAACAATAGGCCTTAGGAGAAGCTTATCTCCCACCTGGGGAGCCTTCCTGAGAATGCTACAGCCTCCAAGTAATGGCTGCTATGACTCTACAAGGACATGTAATGAGATCACATGTCTCTAAACTGCATCTTGGGATGTCAGGGCTTGGCTACATTGGCACTTTACAGCGCTGCAACTTTCGCGCTCAGGGGTGTGAAAAAACACCCCCCTGAGCGCTGCAAGATGCAGCGCTGTAAAGTGTCAGTGTAATCAGGGCGGCAGCACTGGGAGCGCGGCTCCCAGCGCTGCATGCTACACCCGTAAGGGATGTGGTTTACAAGCAGCGCTCCCTCCCAGCGCTCCCTCCCAGCTCCCTCCCAGCGCTGCGGCTCTGACTACACTCACACTTCAAAGCGCTGCCGGGTTAGTGCTTTGAAATTTCTAATGTAGCCAAGCCCTCAGTATTTTTCCACAGACTGGTCTGGAAACTGAGCTTGAGAACAATGGGTTCCCACCATATGCAAAAAGTTAAATAAGGCAGGGAGTGACATCATCTGGTGTTCTTTTCTCCCCACCTAAGAAGACTCCTGGAAACACCTGAGGAACAAAGAGTGGACTGGAGGAAGTGCTGGACCCAGGCTAAAGGGATTTCTAGCCTGTGAGTGAAACATCTGGGGATTCCGAGCTGCAAAGCAAGTGCAGCTTGCCCTTAAGAATCTGCAGCCTGCTTGTATCATCTCTTAGATTTGATATGATTAGCAGGTTCTCACTCTATCTAGCATATCAAATTTAGTTTGCATTTTTTGTTTATTTGATAGATAATCTGCTTTGATCTCTTTGCTATCACTTATAATCACTTAAAAAATCTTTTGTAGTTAATAAACTTGTTTTTGCTTTATCTAACCACTGAGCTGGAGTGAAGTGCATGGGAATCATAGCTCTGGGCAATGTCACAGCAGTATAGTGTGAGACGGAGCCCAGGCTGGTGGGTAAGGGGGCCAAGTGGCACCCCAGTTCTGGGTAGCACCCTAGGGGGAACCCATCACAGTTGCTGTGATGCCATCTTCTGGTGCTAGGAGTGGGTCTGAAACCTATTAGCTGTTCCATGAACTTTTAAAATAAGTTATCAGAGGGTGATGATTGTCATTTTCTTGAGGCCAGAGGGGAGCTAGAAACAAAAAGCTACCTGTCTGCTGACTGATCAATCCCTGTATAATCTTTCTCTCAACCTCTAAGTGTGATATAAGAACCTCTAGAACTAGTTATCACATTTCATCTTATGTAGGGGGTAAAATTATTGTACAATGCCAGCCTATGCACTAAGGCTATCTAAAATAGCTTAGTAAAGTCTTGTTATTTCCATCAAGACAGTTTTGGATGAACTGTGGGCTGACATCCTTTGCCAGGTGAATGATGTCAGATTAATCACAGGCCACCAATAGCTATTCTTCTTAAATGGGTTTTAGCATTTCACAGAGCAGGGCTGGAGGAGAGATTTTCAGAGCCATTGACAAATCTTACTTCTGCAACCAGACTTCTTAGTGTATTTTGGGGAAGGGGAAATAGCAGTGGTTATAGACAGGGCTGGCTCCAGGCACCAGCCCAGCAAGCAGCTGCTTGGGGCGGCCAATGGTGAGGGGCGGCACGTCTGGGTCTTCAGCGGCAGGTCCCTCACTCCCTCTCGGAGTGAAGGACCAGCTGCCAAATTGCCGCCAAAGACTGAAGCGGCGGTGGTAAAGCTACAGATCGCGATCGCGGTTTTGGGGGGGTTTTTTTGCTTTTTTTTCTTTTTGCTCCTTGGGGTGGCAAAAACCCTGGAGCTGCCCCTGGTTATACGGACAAACATGGCAAACCTCCACCTGGGGTGAATTTATGAAAACACCACTATTTTTTCTCCATAGAGAGGTTGTAATGGGTGAAGGTATTTTCTGCAATGTTGCACTGTTATCACTTTACACTAGAAAAATTCTGCAATTCTTTTAGGACAATGTTTTACACTTAATAGGAAATATTGTACTGAACAATATGGCAATTAGAATTATCTGGCACTGATATGACAGAACTACTGTCTAACTTTATCTCCAGGTAAAGGTCATTATTATTAAGAAGTGACATAGCTTATGTTTGACGCAGTAGAAAAGGGGGAGCCAGTGGAGGGATGTACAGTGCTCAGGAGGACAACTGATGCAGTGAGCCAGGAAGATGATTTCATTGTTAAAATGGAAATTTACCAGGCTGGTTTAGAGTACTGCCAGGTAAATAACCTGCTTTTGGTTCCCAAATCTGTTCATTTTACCCTGGGTCAACTTGGTTGCCTAATGGTTAGTGCTCTTCGTTGCCATGCAGAAGCTTCAACTCCTCATAAACCTTCTGAATTAACCGGGGGGTGGGGAATAAGACTTGAGAATTATTGTAAACAACTCAGTGAAGCTCTTTGATCAAGGTACAGCAGGAGTCCAAAAAAGCAATGGTAGGATGCTTAAGGAATGGGATGGAGTGTAATACAGAAAATATTATAATACTGCTATATACAAAGCAGGTAATATTACTGTATAATATAAATCAATCACACACCCTCACAAGGAATAATATGTTCAGTTCTGGTCATCCCACCTCAAAAAGGATATAGAAGAAACAGAATGGGGTCAGAGGTGGGCAGTCAGAATGAGAAGGGACATGGAAAAACTCTTATGAGGGAGACTGAAAAGTCTGGGATGCTTTACCTTAGGGAGGAGGCAAATACAAGAGAGCATGATTAAAAACATACAAAACAGTGAGTGGAAAAGAGAAGGTGGATTTCTATTCACACTGACTCATGGTAAAAGAGCAAAGAAACATTCATGCAATTGAAAGAAGGTAAATTCAAAACTGATTAAAGAAAATATTTTTTTTCACACAATGCACAAGTAGGCTATAGAACGCTTTGCAACAGGATATCATTGAGGCCTAGAGCGTAGCAGGATTCAAAAAAGGGTCAGACCATAATTTCATGGATAACAGTATTTTCACTTATATATACACACAACATTTTACTCTTGTATTCTTTATGTATATAACAGGAAATATTGTGACAAAGTTCCTCCTCTACCTTGGTGGGTCCTGCGCTTATTGGCAGATTTGCTCACCTCAGTGATCTTCCCCACAGTCTGGATCAACTCCTCCTGTGTCTGATCAGGAGTTGGGAGTAGTGCAGCCCCTGCTCTAGTCACTCAGGGAACAGAAAACTACTCAGCCAGTGACCAGTATATTTGCCCTCTACCAGACTCCTGTACCCACTGGCCTGGGTCTGTCACATATCCCTCCCCCCTGCTCAACACCAAGGGGTTGGGCAGCTTGGAATGCCAGACAGTGCACACGTGACAAGCCATCGGCATTACGTGACGGCTCCCTGCTCTGTGTTGCACATGGAACTGGAAAGGTTGGAGGGATAAGAACCACCTGGTCACCCTTGTGTTCTTCTCCTTGTTCCGCTGCATCCATTGAAGAGGGCATGGTCGGTCACGAGGACAAATCTGCGCCCCGAGCAAGTAGTAGCGCAATGCTTCCATGGCCCATTTTACGGCGAGGCACTCTCTCTCCCACCACTGCATATTTTTGTTCCCTCGGAAGAGTTTCCTACTGAGGTAGAGAATTGGGTGTTCCTCCTCCCCGACCATCTGTGATAGAACGGACCCCAACCCTACTTCCGATGCATCTGTCTGTCAGGATAAATTCCTTGGTGAAATCAGGGGCTATCAGTACAGGGTTACTGCAGAGGGCAGTCCGTAGGTCTGTGAATGCTTCCTCTGCTGCGTCAGACCATCTCACCAGATCAGGTCCACGGGCTTTCACTAGGTCAGTCAGGGGCTTGCCCTTGTGCAAAGTGGGGGATAAATCGTCGGTAATACCCCACTACACCTAGGAATGCCCGGACTTGTTTTCTTGCGACGCGGTCGGGCCAATTTTGGATGGCCTCCAACTTGTTCACTTGGGGTTTTACCAGACCTTTTCCCACAATGTAGCCAAGATATTTGGCCTCTGTAAACCCTACAGCGCACTTGGCAGGTTTTGCTGTAAGGCCAGCTCGCCTGAAGTATCAAGGACTGCCTCCACCTTCTCTAGGTGGGTTTCCCAGTCTGGGGTATGAATGACCACATCGTCCAAGTAGGCAGCAGCATAACTGTTATGCGGGCGTAATAGCTTGTCCATGAGGCGCTGGAAAGTAGCTGGGGCCCCATGTAGTCCAAAAGGGAGGACAGTATATTGAAAAAGACCCTCTGGTGTAGAGAACGCAGTCTTTTCCTTTGCGTCTTCCGCAAGGGGAATCTGCCAGTACCCCTTTGTCAAGTCTAGGGTAGTCAAGTACCAGGCATTCCCAGACGGTCCACTAGCTCATCTATGCGAGGTATGGGGTACGCATCGAACTGGGATACTTCGTTTAGTCGCCAGAAGTCATTGCAAAACCTTGTGGTGCCATCAGGTTGGGCACCAGCACGACTGGGCTGGACCACTGACTGTGGGATTCTTCGATGATCCCCAACTCCAGCATTTTTTTTACTTCTGCTTTTATTTCCTCCCTTTTGGCCACTGGCACCCGATAGGGCCTCATTGTTATTCTGGCCCCAGGGTTCGTGACGATGTGGTGATATGTCTCGGTTGTTCGACCTGGTTTTGTCGAGAACACATCTGGTTCCGGAAGAATCATCTCAGACACCTCATTCTTCTGGTCTGGTGTTAAATTGGGAGACACTCTCACCTGTTTGGAAGGCTTATTTTCCTGGGTTAGGTCTTTTCGGATAGTTATGCATGCCTCTTGTGCATGCCAGGGTTTCAGAAGGTTGATGTGATAAATCTGTTCTTGCTTTCGGTGTCCTGGCTGCTGCAACTTGTAGGTTACTTCCCCCACAGGTTCAACTACCTCAGAAGGCACCTGCCATTGGGCCAGAAGCTTGCTTTCTGCCGTGCGTACCAACACCATCACCTGATCCCCTGGTTGGAACAGTTAGACTTTTGCCTGGCGATTGTAATAGGTTCTCTGGTCCTCCAGTGTCTTTTCTAAATGTTCCCGTACAATAGGGGAGACACGGGCTATCCAGTCTCGCATCTGTATTACATGTTCTATTATATTTCTCCCCTCATTGGGTTCCTCTTCCCAAATCTCTTTGGCGATACCTAGTATGCCACAGGGGTGACGTCCGTATAATAACTCGAATGGGGAAAACCCAGTTGAGGCCTGAGGTACCTCCTGGATAGCGAACATAAGGTAGGGCAGTAGGGTGTCCAACTCCTTCCCGTCCCGACTTACCACCTTCCTTATCATAGCCTTGAGGGTTCGATTAAACCTTTCTACCAACCTATCAGTCTGCGGATGGTAAACTGAAGTTCTCAGGGTATGTATATGAAGTGGCGTACAGAGGTCCTTCATTAGCTTTGACATAAATGGGGTTCCTTGGTCTGTTAATATCTCCTTTGGTAGCCCCACTCGGGCAAAGATCCCCACCAGCTCTTTGGCTATCGTTTTAGAGGCTGTGTTCCGCAGGGGGACAGCTTCTGGGTAGCGAGTAGCATAGTCCAAAGCAACAAGTATAAATTGGTGGCCCCGAGCCATCTTCTCCAGGGGTCCCACTAGTCCCATGGCTATTCACTCAAAGGGGACCTCTATGATGGGAAAGGGTATTAAAGGTGCCCTCAGGTGGGGACGGGGACTGTGCAGCTGACACTCCGGGCAGCATGTACAGTACCTTCGCACTTCTTCATGTACTCCGGGCCAGAAGAACCGTCGTAGGACTCGTGCCAGGGTCTTCTCTACCCCCAAGTGCCCCCCAAAAAGATGACTATGCGCAAGACTTAATACAGCGTTCTGGTGTTTTTGAGGTACTAAGATCTGTTGTACCTTCTGCCCCTGTACTGATGCAACTCGGTATAAGAGATTCTTCTTCATTATGAAGCAGGGTCCTGGCCCCTGTGTTCTCCCTTCCACAGGGACCCCATCTATTTCAGTCACCTCCTTTCTAATGTTGTTGTAACTTGGGTCTTCAGCCTGGTCCCATCCAAAATTTCCTCTTCCGGGGCTAACCTGCCCAAGATCTAGGGGCCCAGTCTCTGTTGCCTCTACTGGTTCAGAAGCGTTAGGGTGGGGGTCAGACTCAGGAGCTTCTCCCTCCTGGGTGGCCTCCTCTTCAGCTACTTGGGTCTGCCTACCTACGAGAGCGACCCTCTGGTTTTGGGCCAGTATTCTGGTTCCCAAGGCCTTAGCTGCGCTCTTTTCCCTTTTCAACTTTCTACCATGTCTGGGAATGGAAAATAAATCTGGGGATATTTCAGAGAAGACTGGGGGTTGACAGTCTACTGTGGATGCCTCACTAACTTCAGGATTCCCCTCTTTCTCCAATCCTCCTACTGGGAGTAAGTCTCCAAACCGTGGGAAAGTCCATACCTTTGAGCACCAGGTATGGTAGTTTAGGACTACCTTGTGTGTGTTGTCCTGTACTCGAGCATGGTGGGTAATACAACTGTCCCATGATGGCGTGTTATATCCCTTGATAATCGTCTTAGGCCGCAGAGTGGACTACACTTCCACAAGCTATCTTCGAAGATACATAGCATACCTGCTTTCCGTTAGCATCCCCGATACCGTGCTTGTGGTTCTCTACCATTTGGGTTATGTCTGGTTATGGAATGTAAATATGTAGGGGCGCTTAGTTGAAGACCTTCACAGGGGATTAGGTGAGCATGGGTCTGAGGCAGTTCCTGGTTACACTGCATCGGCTCTCAGCATTGGACCATGTGCAGGATTATGGTACCGCACTCCCCGCGATGGCATATATCTGTATGGGGCTTGGGGCATTCCCCTAGGTCTGGTGGTTTGGGCAGGTGAAAACAGCTAACATATTTTCCTCGTCTCTTAGTGGGGCTTTCGATCTTTGTGGCATTTTGGTGTATTCCTGTCAGCTCCTCCTCATTCTAATTGCCAACTGGGTTCCTGAGTGGCCCAGTTCCCTCCAAAGCTCTGGTAGGGCTTAGTTGCTGCTAGTTTACCAGGGTGCTCTTCTTTATCTGGTGGGTGGGTCAGCTCCTCGCTGTTCCTTTGCTCATTATCTACCAGTTGCACAACCTATTCATAGGTTGGAGGGTTTCAATGTTCGGTTGGCTTACCAGGCACGTTAAGATTTTTCTTGGCCTAGGTTAGTTTCCCTCGTGTATCTGTCGTGACCGAAACTCTAGTATTCCTCTGGAGCTCCAGGACTCCGTTCGCAACAGTGTTCGGCAAGATGGATGAGGGTCAATACAATTGGGACCGAGTTATTTCCTGTACCTCTGCCACTTGTCGCAACCTCTGGGCCCGCACTGCTCAGTCGTACCCCAGATCTGGCTCAGATCTCTCGTGGGTTCAGCAGGGGTAGTCTCTGCAGCTCTTCAGGCAGTCATGTAAGCCCTTGGGCTTCTCCACGAAGAATGTGGCAAGGATGCCAGGCCACTGATCAAAGGCCAGGCTCCCACAGGGCTGTCCTCGAAAGAGAGGGATGCCTCTACATGCAATCTCTCGGGTCCATTTCTGCAGCCAATGCTGGGCCCGTAGACGGCGTTCCTCTCGCATGGCACGGTTCCAGCTCTGCTAAGGGTCTTTTAACTTGGTTCACCAGTTCGCAACTAGCTCGGTTCTTTAGAAACCTGGTCTCATCGAGGCAATAGTCTCTTGCTGTCAGGCCGAATGCCTCCTGTTGGCAGCTGCCGTTGGACCAGTAGTCTCCTTTCGAGCGCTGCTGTAGCTTGTGATCAATGGCCTTCACGTCGTCATATGTGTGAAAAAAAATAACCCTAGCACCTTCTTTGTTTTTTATATACACCCTCCTTCTCTTGCGCGTGAATGCAACCAGAATCACCGCCCATGCAATGTGACAGAGTTCCCTCTACTTGGTGGTCCTGCGTCTATAGTAGGAATTTTTTCTCACGCTCAGTGATTTCCCAACAGTTGGATTCAATCCTCTGGGGCATGTTCCTGATCAGGAGTTGGGAGCTTTGGGGGACTATGCCCGCCTCTACTCCGTGTTCCAGCAGGGCGTGGATGCAAGCTATCTTATAGTACTCTGTAACAGCTGCATGCAGTCACAACTCCCTGGGCTACTTCCCATGGCCTCCTCCAAACACCTTCTTTATCCTCACACAGGATCTTCTCTTGGTGTCTGATAACTTGTACCTATGGTATGTTCCTCCAGCACACCCTAGCTCCTCATCAGCTCCTTGTGTCTTCGCTCCAAGTCCTCACAACACATTCCTCTCCTCTAGTCTCTCCCCACCTGACTGGAGTGAGCTCCTTTTTAACCCAGGCGCCCTTATTAGCTTGCCTGCCTTGATTGGCGCAGGTGTTTAATCACGCCGTCTGCCTATTAATTGGTTCTAGCAGTTCTGATTACTCCAGTGCAGCCCCTGCTCTAGTCACTCAGGGAACAGAAAACTACTCAGCCAGTGACTAGTATATTTGCCCTCTACCAGACTCCTGTACCACACTGGCCTGGGTCTGTCACAATATATTTTTAAAAACAAGAATTTTGGAAGGCATATAATCACTCATATTTCAGGGAATGAGCAAACTTCTAAATATTGGGGATTAGGAGGAAACCATCTCTTAGTGCACATTATCCCAGCACTGTCTTCTGCAAGGTTTCTTGCACCTTCCTCTGAAGCATCAACTACAGTCCACTGCCGTGACAAGATACTTGTCTAGATGGACCACTTGTCTGAGCCAATATAGAGATTCCTATGTTCAAGATCATTTCTGTCTCCTTCTGAGAACTTGAGTGATCAGACTACTTTTTGTCAATCATTATCACTCCTCTCCTGAGTCCTACCTAGTAAAGCAGTTGCATGAATAAGCTCTTTAGGGGGCATTTTGTCCTTGCCAGAGGTAGTAGCCAGGTATAAGAGCTCTGTAGGACCCTGATTGTGAAGCACAGTATATGCCCCACATACAAGTTCAGTGTCTATGCTAGTCTGAGTAAGAAACAATCTTTTTGAGTATTTTACTTCCTTGGAATACAGTAATGTTTTTTTCTGATACTTACGAGAACATCTGGTACGTGGCATAAGTACAAGTGGGTCCCAGGACAACGCAGCCAAGTGTCCCAGTATTCTGCAAGAGATAAAAAAGCATTTGCAACAGAGAGTGCAAAGTGAGGGAAGGGGCTACCGATATGGGAAATGCAGAATGTGGCGCAAGGCACAGGCAAGGGGGATTGGGAGGAGACTATGAAATGTGAGAAGACAGAGCACCAAGATAAACTGCCACTGAGGGGGAGAGATACCTCAGTGGTTTGAGCAATGGCCTACTAAACCCAGGGTTGTGAGTTCAATCCTTGAGGGGGCCATTGAGGGAGCTGGGTAAAAAATCTGTCTGGGGATTAGCCCTGCTTTGAGCAGGGGGTTGGACTAGATGACCTTCTGAGGTCCCTTCCAACCCTAATCTTCTATGAGCAAGTGTGGAGTGGTGAGAGAAGGGGCTGTGGAATGAGGGAACAGATAAGAGGATGAATCTGGAGCAAGAGAAGAAGGGAGGTGACAGAATGATGCATGGCGGTGTGTGGCCTGCACAGAGATATATGACAAAGCTGTGTGGGAGCTCAGGTCTGGAACAGCAGGGAGACTACATGTCAGAATTTAAACGCAATGTCAGAGTTGTGCTGGAGTTGCAGGTGAGGAGCGAAGTGGCTCAAGAGAGGCTAGCTGTACAGATGTATGCGGCAGACAGTAGGAATTAGGGGGTGCTATAAATTGGAAATGAGATGAACTGAGTGTCTGTGTAGGAAGCTTGTACTTTGCCCTCAGCACACACTATATCTGCCTCTAGCCAACACTCAACACACTTCCATAAACAGAAAAGAAGGATTCCTGTAGAAATGCCTAGTACTCACAAGGAGTTGCTTGATGACCTCCACACCTTCACAGGTGGCAGTGCGACAGCCCTGTGAGATATACAGTGATGTGTTGAAGGTATGGTAGGTGGCATTGATTGTCACATTTTCTCCTATAGAAGGAGAAATGGGAAATAGCATTACAAAACACATCTACTCACTGGTGCACTGAGATCCCTCTCTGTTCATTCATGGCACAGAGCAGTACAGTCTCATACTAACAGGGCCAGATTAAGAACATTCTGGGTCCTGGAGACAGAATATCCTGAACCCTGCTGTACTCTCTGTCCCCGGGGGCTTCCCTTCAATGTTTTTAATTGTTTGGAAGGGTGGGAGGGCCTCAGTTTAAAAAAACCTCTGTGCAGCCCACACTTACCCTGCAGCAGTCGTTCCTGTCCCATGGGGCTGGGACTGGCTTCCTACTCTGGGCATTGTGACCTATCACTGGGGGTCACTACACTGCTCAGATTTGTCCCAGCTGCCCCTTGGTCATGACGCAAGTGAGTGCAGATCACTACATTACTTACTGCAATTCCATGGGTCTGGGGAAAGTGTAGTCTTCTGAGGGGCCTGGGCTATGGTCCCATTAGCCCATCCATTAATATGGGCCTGCATACTAAGATGCCTCCAGCCCCAAAGTTCACTGGGAAGCAATTCCCCCTACCCTCCATTCCACTGGAAAAGATTGCAGAATTAGCTCCACTATGGAGGGCTGAAATCCTTCTCTGAAGCATCAGACATTGGGCATGATCAGAGACAGAATATCAGATATATTTTTCCTGTAGCAGTGTGGTGAGAAGAGGGGATGAGGGCAGTGATGAGCTGCTAAAATCTTAACAACCGGTTCCCTATAAAAAGTTCTGATTTAAGGGATGTGCCACAGTATGTTATTTTTTTTTTGTACCACTAGGGTTACCATACGTCCGTATTTTCCCAGGAGGATTTTTAAATTTTAAATATTCCGCCCAGACAGCGATTTAAGAACTGAAAAGCCTGACATCTCCGGGAAAATACAGATGTATGTTAACCCTATCTAAAGTTCTTTTTTAAAAAAATGGGCCTGAACTAGAAATGAGCTCTGTTTCACATGTGTGGGTCCCTGCCACTCACTTGGGGTGTGCTAGGGTGACCAGACATCCCAATTTTATAGGGACAGTCTAAATTTTTGGGTCTTTTTCTTATATAGGCTCCTATTACCCCTCACCCCATCCTGATTTTTCACACTTGCTGTCTGGTCACCCTAGGGTGTGCACATGTATTGGTCCCAGCTACTCCCTGCCCCCCCTCATTGAAGCAGGTGTGCAGGGTTACTGCCCTGAGAACTGCAGGGCACCAGTGGACATGGGGCTGGCTGTAGACAGGGGTGTGGGGCAGGGCTAGCTAGAGGCAGGGAGTGTGACACAGACTGGCTGCAACAGGGGCTGGCTATGGGCAGGTGGTGTAGACAGGGACTGGCTGCTGGCAAGGGCTGTGGCAAGGGGTAGCTGCGGGCAGGGGGTGCAGACAGGGGCTGGCTGTGGGCAGAGGCGCAGGTACTCAGGTGGGGAGAGTGGCTGGGAGCAGCCCGAGCAGCAAGATGCAGCCGGGGACCCACCATGCAGCAGCAGGAGCCCCAGGGCCAGAGGTCCAAGGAGCAGCAGCAGCAACAGGGCCAGGAGGAAGCCCACATGGCTCCCGCAGTTCAGCGCCCCCCAGCGGCCGGGAGGAGGAATTACATGCTTTCCACCATTGCCCATCAAATCTTCCCTCACAGGGAAGCCAGTTAACAAGTGGTTCTAAAACTGCTTCTAAATTTAACAACCGGTTCCTGGGAACCAGTGCGAACTGGCTCCAGCTCACCCCTGGGTGAGGGGGATTTGAGACGCGCGGGGCTGCAGCAGCCAGAGAAAGAGGCGACTTATCCTAGCTCCAGGGCTGCAGCTAGCAGGGACAGGCAGCCCTCCTTCCCAGACCCAGCTCAGAGGCTGCTGTGGTGGAGGAGAGAGGGAGAGACCCCCCCCTCCTTCCCAGCCCCAGCTCAGGAGCTGCCATGGCAAGGGAGAGAGGGCACATCCATCGTATTCGAAAAGTAAAACTACTGATATGTAAATATGAGTTGTGTGCTTTTATTTATAGAACAAAGATGCTAATTTTTTTTATATAGCGCTTTTATCCAAAGCACTTTACAATAGTTTGCTAATGGTACAAACAACATTTGGAAAAATTGTTAAGTGGCTTGTCGAGACCGTCAGCGATTTTCAAGTGGTCCGCAAAAAAAAAAAAGTTTGAGAACCACTGGTTTAGTGATATTGAAAAGAGGGGTTAGATATGAAAATGAGTAAGAATTGCATCTGTAGTGATGCAACATAAATTAAAAGTTATAAGGGCTGCTGATCCCCACACTTCAGGGAATAATCTGAGCAGCAACTGGGGTCAGGATGAAATTTCTTTATCACAATGTTACAAAGTTATGTGCATCACTGGGGGAATGGGCTGACATATCTGTCATTATCTAACATAGAAGTTACCAGAATAGCTAGATCACTGATCTGTTCTGCTAGAGGAGGAGCCAGGATACTGGACTCAGTGGACCCCTGATCTGGTCTGGTCTGGTTCAGCAGTTCCTATGTTCTCAATCCCAACTGAACATCTTCAGAAATTAACTCAGGGAAGGGTTTGCATCAACTTGCACATAAACAGCCCTGGTTCAATCCTTGCCCTGTGGCTCCGCTGCTTGGAAAGAAAGGGACAGTTATTGTCTGATCTACATGGTGACTGGACAGCTGAAGAACAGCTCCAAGGGGCAGTTTGTAGAAGCACTGACTGAGTGAGGGCCAGGGCTCACAGTCTGACCCAAAAACTCTAATGGGGAAAAGAACACACAGCTTCACACCCTTACCTGCCTTCTGCAGCTGCTCTTCTACAATACGTAGTCCCAGCTGCACAGCTGGTTTTATTTTATCGAAGGTCCATGGAAGGTCTGATTGATTCTGCTGCATCACATTGATTACATAATTGTCCTTGATACACTTGCCCTCACCAATCTGCCACTGCAGCTGGAGACAGAGGAGCATTGGCCAGTGGTCCGGATTCAGCATTCGTTGCCTCATTACTCCTCTCATTTTAGACCCATTGCTCAATGCTCACACATACACACGCACTACATTGTTGTTGTTCCTGGATAGGCTGAAACAAAGATTCTTGTTGTATATCCACCGATCAGCTATACTTTCTCTCTTTCATCCCTTCACTCTCTCCGCTTTTCTGCCTCCACCTCCACCCCACACCCATCTACCCTAACTGGCACTTCTGCTTGTGAAGAATTAAAAGCAACAGAACTCAGGAAAGGAGAGAGACCAAAGGTTGCTTTGTATGTTTGCTCATGAAAAGGTTGAGGCTATAAAAGAGATATTACTGGCACCTTGTCTGATAAGGACACTTTAACTTTGCATCACTGTGAGCTGATGGATAGAGAAGAGAAAGAAGGAGGGGTCAACTGGGTTGTAAAAGGAGGCCATTTAAAATGGATATAAATTAAAAGATCCATTAAAGCCCCAGAGGAACACAGATGGTTGCTTTGTGTTTGTTTTGCCCTGCCATGTCACCCCTTTTGGCTGTGCCCCTCTATTTGGGGGTTATTATATCACTCTATCTAATTTTTATGTCTTTAAGATACCATTTTCATTCCTTTAGTTTTTCCCATCAGAATGATTTTTAGTATTGGCAAAAAATGTCTGACTGAAAACTTCCAGGATCAGCACAGAATCCATCTTTTAGGAATCCCCCAATATCACCCTGGGCAATGTACCCCAACTCTGCTATAGAGAAACACCTCTATGGGAATGCAGTTTTCGGAGTCTATTGAGGCCTTGGCCTGTCTCCTAAGATTACCAAGGAGGGGGCCTGTTGTGTTAATTGTTTTTGTGATGTGGCTACTAAGAGTCATGCAGGGATCCGATTCTTGCAGGTCACAGATTTGACATGGGGGACCAAAGCCAAACCTCAAATCATTCAGAGGTAACAAGGCAGTGTTCTTGAGTGGATCCTCTCAACAACACATCCTGAGAATGTTCTCAAATTAGGGGGTAAGAAAAGGTAAAAAAAATCTACCATCCCTGGCTATTCTGACACGTGAGAAAAAGAAATAAAAAGGTAGAGGGAGCCAACAGCTCTTACTGCAGATAAATAGTGAATCCATATTTTACTGAATGTGATGGATCTTGCATGTTGGGACGAATGGACATCCATAGCAGCTACTGCCTGTCCACCAGAACCTGGAGTGAAGCCCCACTGAAGACTAAATAAACTTTTATAACTTTCCAGAGATTATTTAAAAACAGAACAAGGAAATTAAACACCATCTATGTTACCACAGTGTTTGTGATACAGACCAACTGAACTGAAACCAGAATTTTCTTGGTTTATCTCATTACAAAAGCCTGTATTTAAAAGAGCACCGTATATTGTATACCTGTTTACAAGGTCCTTGCAATATTTTATATGAGCTTACCCCTAATGCCAAATAAATGCTTCATTGTTCTTTATCTTTGGGGGGGGGGGGGAGATAACTCAATGTCAGCAGCCAGGTTTATGAGCAAACCACATTACTCTATCCAGCACTTATAACAGCCTAGAATTGCAAACCAGCACATTCAACGAACCCTGTGCTTATAAACAGTAATGTAGGAACTCTAAAATAACAAGCTGGAATAGAAGTATGAGCATAGGAGTGGATGGATAGACCATCAGATTGGGAATGGAAGATGGAGCCTTTCATGTTTAGTTCATTGGCTCAACTCTGGATGTTCTGGAGTAATTACTCAGTGAAGGCCTAGCTTTCTCCTGCTTAAGTCAATGGGAGCAGGGTTTGGGCCTAAATGCTCTTCTTAGTCTACGTACTGGAAGCAGTCAGCAAATACTAGTAAAGTTACTGGAATTAAGTATGTTACATTTGTATGTCATGATAATGATGAGAATTGTGTAATGTACTGGGATATATCTACTATTTATTTGGATTTAACTGCAGCTTAAAACTGCCCTCTAAAAACATAATGCAAAAAATCCGAAAGAATCAAAACAGCAGCACATTTTTCCCCTCTTTGCCACATAACTGAACCCCCAGGCAGTACTCATATTATAAATCAATAGCTCCCACCCCTCACAACCTTACCACGCAAAAACAGAAATCCTGTTTTTTTATATCTGTGGCTGTCCTCTTCTCACAGAGTCTGTCATCTGCTCATGTCAAGTGTCTATCAGTTTGATTGCACTGTCCTCAAGTGGCTAGAGGCCTTGAAAGCAGGTACAAGCCCTAGTACTACTAACAACTAATTGAGATCTTCCTTTAGATCACTTAGTAGAGATCTATGTCATGAGTACTATTCCCTGATGCTTTAGACCATATTCCACCTTCAGATATACATGAACAACTCACATTCAAATCAAAGGAAGCTACACTTTGTTTATGGGGGAAACTTGGTCCCTTGCCAACAAATATAATATCTGGATATGTGTTAAATATCCAAAACACTGAGAAAGAGAGAGTAAGTTTCCTGAATTTCAGTGTTATATTTGAAATCTTGGCTCTATTGAAATCAGGGGGAGTTTTACACTGACTTTAGTGGAGCCAGGATTTCATCCAGACTCAAGGACCCTGCTTGTTTGCCCAGCTTGCTGTTGTACTGGATAATAAACAACTGGATTTTGTTCAATCTAGTTTAAACAGATAATACTGCATTAACTTCCGGTTCCAAAACTACTCTGAGTGCATCTCTCTCCTTCTTCTGGAACATTCATAGACACACAGAATAACAGAAATCAGAGCAGAATACCTACTGAGTCATTCTGTCAGCTCCCTCAGCCCATCAAGAGTGGTCCCTGTAATATGTTCTCCAGTGCTTTGTCCAGTCCAGTTTTAAATTATTCAAGTAATGGGGCTTTCAACACACGTCTTCAGAGACTAATTTTATTATAAACATTATTAGAAGTACAAGAACATTGTGCAGTGGTTAGAATATGGCAGACATGGTGCAATAAGGTCCCTTAGCCTAGAGAGCTCACATTTTAAAGGCGGAATTGGGAACAGAGTGGGGCAGAGTCATATTTCCACAAGTTAATAGAGCTCATTGTTAACATTTTTTTCTGATATCCATCCTAATCTTCCTTTTCTTAATTACATCCCACTACATCAATTTGTACCTCCTTGGGCTACTCATAATAATTACTCTCCCTCCTTGGAAGGTGGAGACCAGAGGAGTAATAGGCACAAGCAAGTAACTGAGGATTCCTGAAAGCTGTAGAATCAGTAGATGGTGTGAAAATATCAGCTGAACGTAGCAGCAATCAATCACACAAACATGGATGTTGAAATCACTTCTGTGGCCATAATAGTTCTGAGGGGTGTATGAACTCACATCCTGCATTTTAAGGGACATCTCTTATTTGCCGCATAATATCTTACATTCTGTCTGAGCTATTAAGGAACATTCAATCAGCTAAAAGGTATGTTTTCAAACAACAGTCACGTCGAGAATCATACATTGCTATGCAAATATCTGATTTTATATTATGAATGAAACATTGTGGTATAGTGTCCTATAAAAACAGTTTTTTCACTGAATATTTCTTGTGATTGTTTATTCCTTCAGTGTTGCCAACTTTTGTAATTCTATTGTGTCTTGAATTTTTTGTGTTTTTTTCCTGAAAACTCCAGATGCTGATATCTTGATATTACATGAGAATCTCAGCTTTCATTTTTTTAAAAGTAAAGTTTCTTGCTCTCCTAGATGCAGAGGCAAAGCGTGACCATGAGATGCAAGTGCACCGAAAGGCTCAAAAGCCAGAAGGCAATTAAAAAGAACCAAACATATATATTTTTAAATCTCTCTATTTTTAAGCCAGTCATAATTCTTGGGAGGCTGGCTCATGATTTGTATATGTTTGGATTGGCAGTATCATTTCCTTCATTATGGATGGCTATGTTACATAGAATTTGTTTAGGAAATTTCATGTTTTGGTGGCATTTAACCCCTCCAGCTTTGTCCTAGGGCAGTGGTTCTCAGCCTAGTTACCACTGTGGCCTCTATGTGTTTTGTGGGGCGCCTCCACATAATATATATACTACCTGTGTGGCCCTGAGGATGTCACATGGGCCACAGATGTGTGCTGATTGAGCCACAAGCAAGCCATGGGTTGAGAACCACTGGCCTAGGGGGTGTAAGATGTAGCAAGATCTCACACACACCCTTTTTTCTGCATTTTGTCCTCTTATGACTCACTCATTCTTTTCAAATGTCCTTGATCTTCTTCACTCCAGTGACTTTTTCCCATATCTAGTATGTTCAAAAATAAACAGTCGCATTTGCAGGTAAATCAATAAAAAATGCTTCTGTTTTAGTTTATTTATTCAGTGTTGTTAGATGCCAGAATCAAAATGTCACTACAGTCTTAAAAAGCAAACCTGTGACAGTAATGTAGAGTCATAGTTTATTTTCTCTCAGTGGTGCCCTGATCCAATATGGCTAGCTAGAAGATGATTTTTCTAACTGCCAACATTCCAAAATCCATCTGGGATCTGAAATTCAACCTTTTTCTGCCTCTTAAATTATCAGCGGTAATAAGGATTCTACTATCCAGATCTGGCAGACAGCATTGTTGATGATAAGGAAAGCATAGCAGAAGCTGCATTGGCTTTTCAGAGCTAACTTTATTTCTAATTAAAGTTGACTGATAGATTATAGGGAGAAGGCTTGTGGAGACAGGTGTCATTATTACACAGCAATTTTTATGTCCATAGCCATGTTTCACTTGCTGGAGCCTGACATGCTGAGAATAAAGGTTCTGATTCTCCCATATGGAGCTCTTTGGACCCTTACTGAAACCTGTGACCAGACCAATGTTACACAGAAAAGAGAACAGGGAGAGATTCCTCAGCTCAAAGTGACAGGCAGAGATTTTTTAAAAATCAATACAAAATTCAAGCTCATCCAGTGTCCTAAAATCCATAATGAATCAAACAGCTGAATAATCTAAATGGTAAGAAACAAACGTAAAGACTAGTAATTTCTCTCCTCTTCCATCTTTGTAGCTTACAGCCAAGACTCATCTTTCCTTTGGCCAGAAGGAGTCACCCTTATTTAAAAAAAAATTACTGCAGTTTTCAGACTATGTATCCCTACTGTAAGATGTGTTTGGGACCAATACTGTAGGTAAAACAACTTGCTCATTATATGGCTTTGGCTTCCTTTCTTTGTACATGTGTCTATAGGATACTGGCCCCAGAACTGCACATTTTTCAGAAAGCCTATAGGATTCTCACCTTGACTCCTGCATTGCTTTCAGTGTTTCCCAAACTGACACTGGCACTATCTTTGTGAACAATGTTTAATGCTGTCAGGATGCACTCCACTTCCTGCCTTTCTTCTTTTCTTTTTCCTTTCTTTCTCTTTTTCTCTTTTTTCCTTATTCTTGATCCTTACTCTCTACTCTTCATTTTTTAATTTAAAAGCTTATTGTGTTCCCATACTTATTTCTATGTTTAGCCCCACTTGCAGGACTTCCCCTTTTGCTGCTATCAGTACACATAAATTCACTGTCTCCCAGCAATTCTGTGTGGGAATAAACAAGATGATCAGTCACACTAAAAGTATCATAGCTTGGGAGATAATGCAGATGAGTAATACTGCTGCAACAACAGTGTATGCCATCATTATTAAAAAAGAAGCCAGATTTCTCAATCTGGCACTATATTTTAAAAAAGATTTGTTGGCATTTAATATGGGGAATAAGACTATTACATCTACCTGCTTTGATCTGACTTTCCATAATATTTCTGCATCTAGTTTTCATAATTTTTTTAAAAAGTGAATAGGGTGCTGATAAAACCTGCTGGATTAAATAATAATATGCCTTTGAAGATGAAGTCCTATATTTGGGCCTGATCCAAAGCCCAATGAAGTTAATGGGAAGACGCCCATTGACTTAAATGGATTTTGGATCCAGCCCTTTATGCATGGAACCCTTACACCACCAGCTGCAGTAGTACAATCTACCAACTATTTGCCACCAGCTTATGTCCCTCAGCCTTGACATGAAGGGAACATCTCTTGATGTTAAGTGAGGAATTCAGTCTCCATGTTCCATTCAGTTCTTAGCCTTTCTGCTGCGATGGGCCATAATATTGTCAATAAGCCTTAGTTGTGATGGCAGTTTCTCTGATTTGAACAACTGACTAATTGTAATTGAGAAACCACCAACTTATTATTTATGAAATAAAGGACACAGTTCCTATTTTACTCTAAGCAAATCTCTTCTAAATGGTGATATGAATGCCTGTGCACTACTGGAAGTAACTTTGCATATGGATATATGCTGTGTTACAACATGTTAAGAGTAACACACAGTGGTTAGCAAACCAAATTTCACTAGCATAGACGAGTGGTTTTAAACTTTTTTTCATTTGAAGACCCCTAAATAAATTTCGAATGGAGATGCAGTCTCCTTGGAAATCTTAGACCCAGTCTGCAGACCCCCAGGGGTCCACGGATCACAGGTTGAAAACCACTGATAAATAATGCTCATGTGTTACAACCTTAGTTGTACAGCTCATTTAAAAGATATTTGTAATATTTTGACTGAAATAAGCTAGCAGTCAATAGGATTAAACTGAATCTTGTAAACAAACTTCCATATATGCAATAGATCTCTCACCATCTCATTTTTCTCCTTTTTTACTTCCTTCCCTAACATCCCTCTAGTGCTGGAATGCACGTATGATAGTTAGTCATTCCTGCAGTATTCAGTTAGCATTAGATACAACACTTCCTCTCTCCTCGGAAAAAATAGAAGTTTATTATACCAGTTGCTAAATATATGGTCAACCTCTAAGCAAATAATCTTTCCTATACGGCCTTTTTCCAATGCTTAGCTTTATTCCTTGGTTTTATAGACCTTTCTTGATCAGTTATTCATATTTCCGCTTATCCATGTGCATTTGGATAGTAAAGAGAAGTTCTCATGTGTTATACCATTCATCGTCCAATAGTTTCCCTTTTTCCTAGAGATTGATTGCATTCTATTATCTGTTACAATTTCTTTAGACATTTTTTTCTTCAAAGACATTTGTTTAGAAATGTATGATCATTTCTGTGCTGATAGAAAGGGAGGACACTGCTGGAAACACTGATATCTCTGAGTTACTGTCCGATCGTTAATTGATCTTATCTCCAAGACTGTATTTCCCCAACAGCCCTTTGGTAGTTCTACTAGAGTAAATGGTGCAGGTGTTATTATTTCTTTCTGAACTTTGTCACTTTGATCATCAATTTCATATTTAGGTGCATAAATCATATGTAGGCACTTAAATAGAAATGCCCTGGTAATTCAGCAGATATCTGTTGATATGCAGATGATAATTCCAATTAAGTTGTTTCAGGTTGTTCAACATTTCATTTATTTTTGTAATATATGGCAATGAACTGTTTACAAGAGTCCAAGTCTCTCATATCTGTGTATGTTTATATTTGTCCACTGATTTTTTGCTACTACTTTTGGAGATATCCACTCAATCAGTGGTTTCATGGATGTTATCAAAAAGAGCTTGATCTAAGTAATTTCACTGGAACATCATGGGAGCACAAAACCCCATGATTGGGGTTTAAATTAGCAGTTACCCCTCAAGGAAGAGTTGTTGAGGTCATTGTGGATAGTTCTCTGAAAACATCTGCTCAGGGTATCATGGCAGTCAAAAAAGCTAAGAAAATGTTAGGAACCATTAGGAAAGGGATAGATGATAAGACAGAAAATATCATGCCACTATATAAATCCATGGTATTCCCACATCTTGAATACTGCATGCAGTTCTCGTTGCCCCATCTCTAAAAAGATATATTAGAATTGAAAAAGTACAGAGACGGGCAACAAAAAATTAAGAGTATGAAACACATTCCATATGAGGAGAGATTAAAAGTCTGTGATGTGTCAGTTTAGAAAAGAGATGATTAACGGGAGATATGACAGAGGTCTGGAAAATCATGAACAGTGTGGAGAAAGTGAATAAAGAACTGTTATTTACCTCTTTCCTGGTTCCTTTGTTATGTGGTCACACAATGAAATTAATAGGCAGCTGGTTTAAAAGAAATGTAAGGAAGTACTGCTTCACACAGTCAACCTGTGGAACTTGTTGCCAGAGGATGTTATGAAAGTGGAGAGTTATAACCGAGCTCAAAAAAGAATTAGGTAAGTTCATGGAGGATAGGTTCAACAATGGCTATTAGCCAAGGTAGTCAGGGACGTAGTCCTCTGCTCAGGGCATTCCTAAATCTCTGACTGCCAGAAGTTGGGCCTGGACAACAGGGGATGGATCATTTGATAAGTTGCCTTGTTCTTTTCATTCCCTCTGAAGCATCTGGGACCAGCCCCTGTTGGAAGACAGGATACTGGGCTAGATGGACCATTGATCTGAGCCAGTATGGCCATTCTTATCTTCTTATGTTCCCTTTCAGGATCAGACCCACAGTCTCTGTGTTTCCATAATTAACTATCCTCTTTTTGAGAGTGGAGTGTTTCTTACTTTGTGCACACGGAGATTGCATACTTTTTAATTGTATATAATGTCTGAATTTCTTGCAAGTTTAGAAACACATCTAAGACCTTCTTTGTTACAGTATTTGAAGCATTGCAGTGTGATGTATGCAGGATTGGTTCATTCTAGTCAGAGAGAAGCGTTATATGCATGGATTTCTGGATTTTCCACCATAAAATAGGAACACCTTGTGAGAAACTATCCACTTCTCTCTTAGTGGCTTTAAAAATTATTTATGATGGCATCCATCACAGTGGTATCTCGGTGCACTATATATTATTTAAATTGAACCATTAGCAGTTCAAATTAAGAGGTTCAAAAGATCACTCTCTTCTGCTGCCAATTTGCCCAGTCAAAAGATGATCTGAGAGTGGCTAAATGACTAGCACACAGTCCATGGGAAGCCTAGTCAAAGAGATGTGTCTTGCACTCTATCAAAAAAGGCCAAGTTTTTATTTAAAGAGATTTCTTGCAGGGATATGTCCCTAAGGCATAGCACTCTATCGTAACCCAATTCTGCAATGAGAATCCTTGTTTTTCCTTATAGAAAGCTTTGAATCACCTTTATGCTCCTTTAATCCCAGGACTAGCTTGGAGCCAATTTGGCCCCTGGCACAAATTAGAACATCAAGACTGCTCTAAATCGTGTCCAGCTGCAAGGACATCCTGAGAGATCATTCAAAAACCCAGGAATTGTTGGAGCACAGAAGTACTCTGGAATGTCCTCTTTCCATTGCCTTACTCTCTATACTAGAGGCCTTGGGCAGGCTACCAATGGGGATTCCATTATGCAAAGGGAATGTCCAGGTAGTCAGTTAAGGGTAGACGATCCAGGCCAATGATTCTGCACCTTTAATGGCTATTACATTTCCTTTAACTGAGTAGCCTTGTTGGTGTGCTTTCCCCATGAACAATGATTCTCTAATTTTAGAATTATTTGTCTTTTCAGTTATTTGATCATGAATCATTTTGTCAGGTAGGATATCAACATAGCATATAGAGACTAGATCACACAATGCAGTCATATATCCTGCAATCAGCTTTCTGGGGGTTTCTACTATCTAATGGAAAAATAATGTTCTGCCAAAACATTTATCAGCAAGTCAAAGTGCTTACCAGGTACCAGAATTGTTTTATCAAAGTCTGTGGTATCAGGAAAAGCAGCTGGCTTGACAGGCATATTTTATAATGCCCTTTGCCTCTCATGTCCCAAACAATCCCTCAGAAAAGCTTTCTTTCATTCTGCAGAAAAGTTATCACTCTAAATAGCTTGCACTTACTTAGGGAAATATAAATTCCACTACTGCAATGGAACAGCTAACTGTGTAGGCTAAGCTAAAAAAAAAATGAAGACATCTGAGTCACTTTTCAGCATAAAGACTTCAAAGTGACCTAGACAAAGGCAGAAGCAATCCATGATGCCAGAAATGTTATATTTTGACTGAAGTGAGCAAGCAGACCGTAAGATTATACCAGATTCTTATTTAAAATAATTCACATAAGTGCAACAGCTCTTTCACCCTCTTGCTTCCCCCACTTTTCTTCCTGAACCCTTTCCTAAGGACCCCTCATGTTCTAAAGTATGTATTGCTTAGATCCGACTCCGCCACTTCCAAGATCACAGAATCCCCCTACCATGCTAAATATCATCACAGTATTCAATCAGCATTCAAACAGAAGAACGCCCTTTACTTGATCATTGATCACGACACTTCATGAAGTTCCCTGATTTTCTCTGAATTCTCTTTTCAAATACTGACTAGGTCCAATGCTGGTTAGTATGTTAGAACTCACACAAGTACAGCCCCAGGGAGTATAGCTGCAGCCATAAGAGGAAGGCATGTAAAATGAGCTAGACATGACCAAACTGGTTCCTTTTTAACTTTCATATCCTAAAGGGATTAAAATATTTGTCTGCACTGGGTGGGGAATATTTTGAGCAGTGGCTGATCTAATAGAGAACAGCTGCACCCTCATCAATGTTTATATAATTAAAATGGAATATGTACATGAAAAAAAATCTCTAGCCCTTTTGTTTCCAAAATTAGCCATCTGAATGAAAATTGATGCGGTGTTCTCCTGAGTCTGCAGGCAGACAGGCTGAAACAGTAGTTCTAAGAGAAATGTGAACTGCCCCGTTCACTTCGATAGGGTGTTAACGCTGAAGCCTAATTTTGACCATTTAAATTTCGACAGTGTTAACCATTTCACTACTGATCATTTTAGAAGAAATATGCAGCAGTTGTGCTTATCCATTATTGCTGAATTGTTGCATTGGGTGATACAGGGAGACAGCAGAGACATTTTCTCTCCCTAAGAGTTTTCAGAAGAGCATTTCTCTAAGTGAGGGAGCCAAGTGCTAGACTGTACTTGCTCTATGACTCTCAGTGTTTGAGGTTTCCATCCAGTTTCAACACCCTTATTAAGAAGAAGAGGGGTTGAAGATGAAATGAACTGCTTCTCCACTTCCAGCCCAGGAAAGGTAAGGCAAGACCAAAAAAGAACCATCTGTGGGTTTTCCTGCACCCTGGCAGGATAGAGGGGGTGGGGCTGAAGGAATATCTTCGACCTGTGTTCTGCCCTCCAATGAGGGATTCTTTTTCTGGTGTTTGATTTCACAAAGCCCTCAATCTCAATCCAATTCACTTCAAAATGTACTATCTGCCAGAATAAGCATTATACAGATGAGTGAGGCTTTGCCCTCGGACTCACATGGAGGTGGATGTGCCAAACTCAGGCTAGAATTGGACCAGTCTCACTGATTCAGTGACACAGCACTTTTTCTTTTTGTTCTCCAAAATCTCGGCTTTCATTAAAAACAAGTCTCTTACTCTTATGGTTGCAAAGAAAGCCTTGAAAATGTTAAATGAGTGTGTAAACTGATGCAGTGATGACCAGATGATTGATTGCATCTGCAGAGAACATAAAACAATAATTCTGAAAGATATGAACTGCCCCATTCATCTCAATTATGTGTTGGCTCAGTTTACCAATGCTGATTATTTAAATGTCAACATGGTTAACTTGCTGTTTCAAAACAAGCAAAAAAAGAGAAGAGAGATCACAGACCTGAACTATTTTTACTGTGAACCGTTTCTCCTTTGATGCCATGAGCAGACCACTGGAAGCAAAAGGCCACAGCGACAGTAGCATATTCAGATGCATGTGAGCCCAATCAATGGAGAGCCAATCCCACAGGCACCAGCACAGCACACAAACACCACACAATGGGGTGAACCAATATTGGAGAGCTTGTAAGGCATCAAAGCTCGTCAATCCAGCCAACCTTCACTTCCAGAGACGTAGGGACCAGGTCTGCTCTGGTTGTGAGTGTGACCAGGTGGTTTCCGCCCTGGCTATAATTGCTTCTGCTGCTCCCTTTGCTACATGTTGTCTGCAGACTTGGCAGATGTCATTTCCACCTCATACATGGTAGGTTGTGGGGCTGCTACTGGCAGGTCAAACTTCTATGTCATTTATTGAATGACGACAGCGTTTCCTTCTCAGAGAGATACACCAGAAATGCATCTTCCATAAAATCCTTTAATGCTCTGCCCTGTAAGGCCGAGGTTAGCTGAAATAAGGTATGTTGCACAGTGTGCCACCTCATGGCTTAACAGCATAATACGGTTTAACATTCCATTACATCTCCCCCTTTAATATGTTCCTAGCATTTACAAAATGTACCTACATGTATCTTTGAAGTTCAGTACAAATTAGTCTGTTAAATGTCTCTGAATCATACTGGCTTTTTAATTACACAACCTGAACATGTAACAGCTTGGTCATCTGGACGTCCATTAGTTGCAACAACTGAATGTGGTCAGTTTGGAATCCACTGTCTGTAGAGTTTTCTCTGTTGATCGTTCTCTCTGAGGAACAAACTTTAGATGCCAATGGTTTCTGTTGAGCTCTTCACTGTTGGTCTCAATCACATATCTGGGTTCTAAAGTTATTTCTCTTTATGACAGCTGAAGTGTCCATCCTCTCTCTATATCCAATTTGACAGAACATGGTTACCAGGTCTTAGACCCAGCAGTTCTCTGAGTATTGTGTGATGTAAAGGTGTTTATAAGCTCTTTTTACTTTTTTATCTGATTTAGTTACTTTTTCATGTCTTTGGAAATAGATTCTTTTCAAAAGTTAGAGCAGTAGTTCTGAGTTGTCTTCCCATCAGAAGTCATGTTGGACTCTATCCCGTAGCTGCTATTGGTGTTGACCTGTAGCTCAGAGAAAAAGGAATATATCTTTCTGTTCTAGGGTTTTCTTGGCTTTATTCTCCATTCACTTCTGAGTAACATGGGCTGCTAGTAATATGATCAAAATCATATTTTGTTCAGAATGACTTACATTCTGCTCCAGTGAATTGTGGTCCATTGTCCATCCCTTGTTGTTCTGGAATGCCAAAATGAGCAAAAGTGCACTTCAGTTTCTTGATAATACTGTGACATATTATGTCTCCCAAGTACATTATTTCTATATACATGGAAAAATAGTCCACTATGACCAGGTAATGATATCCTCTGTATTTGCATAAATCTTAAGCTAGTCTCTTCCAACCATCTTTGGTAGATGTGTTGTTATTAAAGGTTCTTTGTGTTGTGTTGGTCTATTAGTTCTGTAATGTTCACATGCAGATACTTTATTGTTTATATTCTTGTTGATGCCAAGCAACTGCACTGGCAGGTTGGCCCATATATGACATTTAATTAAATTAAAAAACACAGTAAAAGAACTAAAAAAGAGCCAGCGTAGCTAAACAACCATGTAAAAGAAGCAGTGAGAGATAAAAAGGCATCTTTTAAAAAGTAGAAGTCAAATCCTAGTGAGGTAAATAAAAAGGAACATAAACACTGCCTAATTAAGTGTAAAAATGTAATAAGAAAAGCCAAAGAGGAGTTTGAAGAATGGCTATCCAAAAACTCAAAAGGTAATTACAAAATGTTTTTTAAGTACATCAGAAGGAGGAAGCTTGCTAAACAACTAGTGGGGCCCCTGGATGACTGAGATCCAAAAGGAGCGCTTAAAGACAATAAAGTCATTGCAGCAAAAATAAATGGATTCTTTGCTTCAGTCTTCACAGCTGAAGATGTTAGGGAGATTCCCAAACCTGGGCCGACTTTTGTAGGTGACAAATAGGAGGAATTGTCACAGACTGAGAGGTCACTAGAGGAGATTTTGGAATTAATTGATAAACTTAACAGTAACAAGTCACCAGGACTAGATGGCATTCACCCAAGAGTTCTGAAAGAACTCAAATGTGAAGTTGCAGAACATTTAACTAGGGTTTGTAACCTGTCCTTTAAATCGGCATCTGTGCCCAATGACTGGAAGATAGGTAATGTAACACCAATATTTAAAAAGGGCTCTAGAGGTGATCCCGGCAATTACAGACCAGTAAGTCTAACATCAGTGCCAGGCAAATTAGTTGAAACAATAGTAAAGAATAAAATTGTCAGACATATAGAACATAAATTGTTGGACAAAAGTCAACATGGTTTCTGTAAAGGGAAATCATGTTTTACTAATCTATTAGAGTTCTTTGAAGGGATTAACGAACATGTGGACAAGGCGGATCCAGTGGACATAGTGTACTTAGATTTCCAGAAAGCCTTTGACAAGGTCCCTCCCCAAAGGCTCTTACATAAATTAAGTTGTCATGGGATAAGAG
>NC_133769.1:94782312-94902120 GCF_003597395.2 Chelonoidis abingdonii
TATGTGGGCCATAGGGGTGCCCACATGCGTGCCACTCGATCTGAGTATATTTGTTCATCAAATTTGAAATAGTTGTTTGTGAGTAAGGCCAGCAGCTTCACAGCCAGTTGTGCTGTGGCATTTTCAGGTCATAAAAAAGAATAAATAAAAATGAAAACAATAATAAAAAGATCATTCCACTCTGTGTGGGATGTTTTTGTAGCTAATCCATGGTGGTGGCTGGTGTTTTCTGGGAGGCCAATCGCATTAGTAGTCTTCTCAGGGAAATCAGTGTGTACGTGAGCATGGGACAGTGCTGTGCATACGGGTCTGAGTAGAAGAGTCTACTATCCAGACATCTTCAGTGAGAGTGCCAATGCCAAGATGATGGAGTCCAGGATTTGGAGCTGGTAGATCATGTTTGTGAGATTTGGGTGTGTAAATAACCGTCGGGCTTTAAGAGGATGTTGATTTGTTCCGTGTTAGTGTAGGGGTGTACCTGAAGTAGTGTGGTTTTCTTAGTTATTCCCAGTGGTCTGAGAAGTGGCCTGTAGATTTGGTATTGAGGTTGTTGGCGGCTCCTTTTGGTAGTACCTGCTTCTGTGCACCGCTCCTTTTCGATCTTGTATATGTCGGTGGTTTCTGAGCTGTGCGCTGGCATGCGTTCTGCCACAATTAGGTTATGAGGCAAGTGTTGTGCTTTTCCGTTTCTGACCTGTGTGTCGGTGGAAGCTTCATGTATGGTCCAGACTGTCATTCGACCCATCAGGAGGAGTCCATGTGGAGTTTTCTTCTCGTGCTGTTCCGTGAGGTACTGCTGTATTCGCTGCACTGTTCAGTGTTGTCCTGAAGTTTTTTGAGTCGTAGACGGCGGAAGTAGGCTTCGGATCGCCACAGAACTGTATCATGTTGGTAGGGGTGCAGGCAGGAAAGATTGTATAGTAGCCATATATGCCACGCATTGCCCCTCTGCTATTGTACGTCGGGCAAATGGGACAGGCTCTAGAAAGGAAATGGACACAAATCAGATCATTGGAATGGCATATAAACAAAAACCTGTCTAGGGGCACTTCAACCTCCCAGGCACACTACTAGAGATAAGCCTATCCATCTGCAGTCAAAAACACTTCTAGGACCAGACTTCAAGAGAGGTGCTGACTCAGTTCTTCGCAATTGACACCATCTCGCTCTAGGATAAACAAAAGATGAATGGCGCCAATTACAAGAAAAAAAAAAACAAAAATCGTTCTCCTCCCTTAGGTCTTACCTCATGCTTAGAACACGGCCTTATCCTCCCTGATGAACTAACGCTTGTTATCTTAAGTTGCTTGCTAGCATACATATACTGCCCCTGGAAATTCCACTACATGCGTCTGGGGGGACAAAGTGGGTATTCACCCAGAGAAGCTCATGCTCCAAAAGTACTGTCTAGTTATAAGGATGCACAGGAATCTCTCTGCTGCTTTTACAAATGGCGAATGAAAAATTTAATTGTGGAGTAAATGTAAAGTAAATGCACATTGAAAAAATCACTCCAACGTATTACATCCAATAATGACTGGGGCTAATTCAATACAAGATAGGCAAAGATCTTGGAGTCACCGTGCGATATCTCTAGACATCCTTGCCGTGTGCAGCGGCGGTCAAAAAAGCAAACAGGCATGTTAGGATCATTACCAAAAGGTAAGACTAAGACGGGAGATATCTTATTGCCTGTATATTAAATCCATGGCATGCCACATGCTTGAATACTGCATACCGGTTGTGGTCTCCCTCATCTCTAAAAGACTTGCTGGCATTAGAAAAGGTTCAGAGTAAGGGCGAACTGAAATGATTTAGGGGTTGGAACGGTCCACGATGAAGAGGATTAAGGGCTAGGACTCTTTAGTGGAAAAGAGGACACTAGGAGGATATGATAGAAGCTATATAAAATCATGAGTTCATGCTAAGAGAAGTTAATAAGGAAAGTTATTTACTTGGTTTCATAATACAAGCAACTAGCGGGCCACCAAAATGAAATTAATAGGCAGGAGTTATTAAAAATAAAAGGAATTCTTTCTTCACACAGCGCACAGATCAACTGTGGAAGTCCTTGCTGAGGAGTTGGTCGAGGCTAGGACATAATAGTGTTTATAAGAATTGGATACATTAATGGTGGTAAGTCCATTAATGGATATTAGCCAGAATGAGTAAGGAAGGGTGTCACTAGCCTCTGTTTGTCAGAGGGTGGAGATGGATGGCATGAGAGAGATCACTTAATCATTGCCTGTTGGGTTCATTCCCTCTGTGGCACCTGGCATTGGCCACTGTCAGTAGACAGGATACTGGGCTATATGGACCTTTGGTCTGACCCAGTATGGCCATTCTTATGTTCTTATGTTTATGTTATGTTCTTTATGGATGAGGTTTACTATTTCTTCTGTCATTTCATTTGGAATTACAATGCTTTCAATGGCTGCTTAAGCAGCCATTCTTCAGCAGCAGGAAGGTGTGAATATGAAATTTACATTGCATCACAGGAACATTTCAAGCCTCGCATACACAAGAGACTGCTTGTCCCCTAGAACCCAGCTGGGGGTAATCCTCAAAGAAGGGAAAGGGATATAAGAATGAGAGACAGTGACCTCCAATTCAACTCTCCTTCAATCTCTCTGCTTATGACATCAGCGAATACCAGAGAGACTCTGAACCACGGGGGAAGCGGGCAAGGGAGGAGTTCCAGGCTGAAAAGAGGATCCAATCTCTGAAATTTACTGCAGTAAATGGTGAGACAAAATCTTATGCTTTTAAGTTCACTTGTTAAATTAGGCATTAACTTCCATTTTACTCTTTTATTTTCTTTTGTAGCCAATCCTGACTTTTATGCATCATCACTTGTAATCACTTAAAATCTATCTTTCTGTAGTTATTAAACATATCTTATTGTTTTGTCTTAACCAGTGTTTGAATTAAAGTGTGTGAGATAACAAGGCTGGTTTATTATCATTTTCCTTTGATGAAATGATGGACTTTCTGTGAACTTGTACTGTTCAGGAGGGTGCTGAGCAGCACAAGATGCACATTTCAGGGAACAAGGCTTGGACTAAGAATTTGTGAGTATCGCCCTATATGTAATTCATAAGTGAATGGTCAGAGTATGCATGTATTTAGCTGGGAGTGAATTTACGTGCTGAAGACTATGTGAGCAGGCCAGGAGTGACTGTTTATACAGCAAAGACATGTAAAGGGCACCCCTGGCTAGAGAACTGAAGGGACTCAGCTATTCAACAGTCCAAATCATACCCTGGGTAACATCACAGTGTGATTCTGGGTTCTATGACAGAATGTCTGCTACTACCAGATTTTTCTCAGGAACATATTTAGAAGTTGGGTTAAATCACACTAACCTTATCAATAGACGTTGACATCTTGGCAGGGCTTGATCCAAACCTTTTCCATTGATGAGGGTTTTATAGTCTTTTATCATTGTAAATTAATCCCATCCACACAGATATCTGTAAAAGTTTTCATATGCCCATAGACTTGCCAGGCCATTGTTTTCATTCACTCTGTATAACTTTTCTGTTTCTGTGAGTGTGTGAGAGCAAAACACAACTGGTTTGCACACAGATTTGTGTTGTTGCAACAGTATACCACCTAGACCATAGAAGTGTTTGCATCTACACTGACCATTCTGAGTTTGTTCAAGGCAATGTCTTGATTTAGCCCCCATAGCCAAGATGCATTGGACAGTTCATGCAGTGATTTTGTCACTGTAGAAAGCTCTTGTAGGTATCGACTGTAGTAAGTGAAGGCCCTGATAAAGGCCCAGTATGAGGCCTGAGACCTGAACTAAAGAAATGGTTAAGACTTAGCTAAAAAGCAAAGTCAAGCTGTGAGCTGAAGGCCAGCTCGGTTCACAGACGCTGGCATTGGAAAGGGCTGATGTTGCATAAATATTTATTCACCTAGCATACCGAAGTATAAACATGGTACCAGAACACCTTATACTGGAACATTCCACACAGATAACAAGGAACAGGCCGACCCATCCCAATGACAGGGGCAATAGGGTAATATGATGGATAGAGTTGTTTTGTTCAAACCAACATGTACAAGGTGAGAGGCGGCACCTTATTACGTAGAGGGGTTGTACCTTGCTACGTAGAGGAGCTGCACCTCAATACGTCAGGAGTGATGTGTAACTTGTTTGTACCTATGTATAAGAATGTATCCCTGGGGCGATGTCTTTGTCCGGCCGAGGGGGCAGTGGAAAGTCCCGCCACTGACTGAGCCGAGTCCATTGACCGTGGACAGCTACTGGTATCATGCCCTGTGAGTACCATCTGGGAGGAACTATTATGTATCCATACGGCAGTAAACCTGGCCGACGTGCCTTCGTACCCACTGACTCTGTGGTCATTGGGGTTCTCTTCAGGTCTCTGTGTCAGCTTATCTGCTGTACAAAGTTCGCTCCTCTACCTCTGTGGGTTCTGGCTATTGGCGGACTTTTTACCCCTCAGTGATCTTCCCCTCTTAACGGAACCACATAGCTCGAGGTTCAGTCCTCTCTGTGTCTGATCACGAGTTGGGAGTTTTGGGGGAACCCAGGCCCGCCCTCTACTCCGGGGTTCCAGCACCAGGGGCCCTGTGATCACAGCTGTCTATATTGCTGTGTACAGCTGCATGACAGCTACCATACCCTGGGCTACTTCCCAGGCCTCTCCAAACACCTCTATCCTCACCAACAGGACCTTCCTCCTGGTATCTGATAACGCTTGTCCCTCACCAAGGTCTCTCACCAGTACAACTCTCTTCCACTCTCATCTGCCTTCTTGCCTTCCTTGCTCCCAGCTCCTCACACACGCTCCTTCTCCTCTGGCTCCTCCCTGCCTGACTGGAGTGAGCTCCTTTTTAAACCCAGGTGCCCTGATTAGCCTGCCTTGATTGGCTGCAGGTGTTCTAGTTAAAGTAGCTCTCTCTACTGCCTTCTAGAAAGATCTTAATTGGCTCCAGGTGCCTTGATTAACCTGGAGCAACTGCATTTGGTTACCAGGGTACTAGGGATTTGTTTAGCCTGGGGCTAACATACCTGTTTCTCAGTACTTTACTGTAGCCATCTGGCCTTGCCCCATCACACTGCGCAGAGCTGGGGCAGCACACAGAGGGAACACACACACGCAGCCGAGTGATACCAACAAGGAGAGAGCAGAGCACCACACTGGTAGCATCTGACAACACTTCTGACAACATCGACCAAGGTAATTTACCATGCCCAGTACACTCTCAGTTCTGGTACATTTGTTGGTGCATTCCATTCTAGGATTCCTTTTATTTTCTCAAGGCTCAAACTATTCCATCTTTCTTTATTGACTGGCCCAAAAGCTCAGTTTGGGGTAGGCAGAAAACACACTTTTATTTAACTTCAGTCTGGACTGACTGATCAGGCCTAGGGCTTTCTTGAGGGTTTTGTTGTGTTCTTCCATTGAAGATCCATATATCAAAACAGTGTCCATGAAAACTACAACTCCATTTGTGTTCGTTGACAGTTCTGCCATCTTTCTTTGGAAAATTTCAGGTCCACTGGTAATCCCAAAAGATAATCTTCGAAAGTAAAATCTCTCAAACAGGGGCGACTCTAGGTATTTTGCTGCCCCAAGCACAGCAGGCAGGCTGTCTTCGGCGGCTTGCCTGCAGAAGGTCCCCAGTCCCGTGGATCTGGCGGCACACCTGCAGGAGGTCCATCGAAGCCGCGGGACCAGTGGACCCTCTGCAGGCATGCCACCAAAGGCAACCTGCCTGCCGCCCTTGTGGCAACCGGCAGAGCGCCCCCCGTGGCTTGCCACCCCAGTCACGCGCTTGGCGTGCTGGTGCCTGTAGCCGCCCCTGCTCCCAAAGGGTTTGATAAATGTGTCAATTCAGCACTTTCTTTGGCTAAAGGAATTTGCCAGAGTTGTCTCGAGGCATTCAGCTTGGAAGAATACTTTCGTTCCTTTCATTTTGGGAAGGAAATCATCCAGAGGTGGGAGAACATATTCTTCTCTCCCAATTGATTCATTAAGTCTTTTAAGAACCACACAGATTCATATTTTTCCACTTTTCTTTTTAACTACTACTATTGGGGCACACCATACTGTTGGTCCTTGTAAATTGTTTCTCTGGCCCATGTGTTCGGAGTACTTTCAGGGCTAGTCAGGGCTGTGTCAGGTGACTTCCATTCTGGGAGGGGTTGAAGGTTAGATGTCTGCTTCTGTATCATTTAAAATTCACTAGTGTTTCCATAAATATTGAGTTCCACTCTCCAGGTAGGCTCTGTGTCATGAGATGTGATAGATGACAGAAACAATGGGTTCTCAGAAACAATTGTCAATAATATGAGTTAACACCCTGACTGCTTTGGTGCAACAAACAACTGCAAAATATCTATATTTTGTGCAGTGTTGGAGAAGCCATGTTGGTTCCAGGATATCAGACGTACAAGATAGGTGAGGTAGTAACTTCTATTGGACCAAATTCTGTTGGTGAGAGAGACAAGGTTTTGAGTTTATGCAGAGCTCTTCTTCAGCTCTGGGAAACTTATTCAGAATGTCACAGCTAAAGACAAAATGGAACAGCTTGTTTAGCACATATTTCAAGGGACCGTTCAGGGTGAAGTGGCCCATTAACGCTTCACTTACACCATTTTAATAAGCCATAAGGCCAATGTCTGTTCAGACCATGGTTTTTAGTGTCTAGCAAAGTTAAGAATTTAAGCTCCCGGACTGATCTTTTGAAAGTTTTGTGCAGTTTCCTTTGAGGACGAGGACAACAATCTATAACCCAATAACAATCCCCTCAGCTGCTTTCCCACTTCCTTTCTTCTCTATGACTGGAGGAATGTTAATGGGCCATTTGAGGAGGAACTCACCTACAGTAACTCCTCACTTAAAGTCATCCTGGTTAACGTTGTTTCATTGCTGATCAATTAGAGAACATGCTTGTTTAAAGTTATGCAATGCTCCCTTATAAAGTTGTTTGGCAGCCTCCTGCTTTGTCCACTGTTTGCAGAAAGAGCTAGTGGTGGGGGCTTAGAACCAGGGTGGACAGGCCCCCCTATCAGCTCCCTGCTCTCTTAAGTTCCCTGTGCAGCAGTTGCCCACCAGACTATCAGTTGCTGGCAGTTCAGCTGTCTCTTCCCACACTGCCATGTGCTGCTCCTGCTCTCTGCCTTGGAGATACTCCTGGGAGCCTCCTGTTTGCTGTGCAGGGCAGGGAGGAAGAGGGAGACTAATGTCAGGGTGTCCCCCTTCCCCCGCTCCTGCCCCCTGCTTACTCCCATCTCCATAGAGCGGGGGTGGGGGGGCACGACAGGGTGTTCAGGATGGAGGGAGCTTTCTGGCAGCAGCTGTCGTCTCATCTTGCTGATCTACTTAAAAAGGCAATGTACTTAGAGGAGATCAGTGTACTTAAAGGGGCAATGTGCATCTCTCTCTCTCATACACAGAGTTTGTGTCTCTGTCTGCCATGCTGTCTCCCCTCCCTCCATTTGTGCTGTCTTGTAGAGTGTGAGGCTACATTAACAATGTGTTAACTCTTGAGAGCTCAGCTCTTCTAGTTCATCATTTAGCAGTAAGGCATTCCCTGGGAAATACCCCACCCTCTGACTTCACCATCTCAACCAAGCTTCACAATCATCATTGCTGTGTACAGTATTAAATTGTTTAAAACTGTGTATGTGTGTGTGTTTTGAAAGAAATTCCCTGGAACCTAACCTCTCCTATTTACATGAATGCTTCTGGGGAAATTGGATTCACTTAACATCATTTCACTTAAAGTCACATTTTCCAGGAACATAACTATAACGTTAAGTGAGGAGTTACTGTAAAGTTGTCTGTAAAGGTCTGCGCGCACTGATGGCACTGAAAAGTGCAGTAATGACATCACATACCACACACTGATACATGTCATGACATCACCACTGAATCATTTGTTCCCTGGGAAAAATCAGTAGTTCCCCGTTCTGATTTCATTATTTAGTGTTATATCCTACGTAGAGCCTCTAAGCATGTTGTCAAAGGACGTTACTATGTTTTTGCCTGACAAAAGCACTGGTGTTGTACCACAGCCCCAAGTTTTCTGCTGCACAATCACACTATTAGCAACCCCAGGCACTGAAAAACCATGAGTCAGACACCAAAAATCTGTTCTCTTCGCTCAAGCTGTTCTCTTCGCTCAAGCTGTTCTCAAGCGGACTTGGGTCCTGTTTTCGAGCTTGTCTCCAGACCTCTGAAGGCCGGGTTTGTATTACACATGAAAACTCACAGTCTCATCTCAACCGCTCGTCCCCAGAGCTGGGACATTAACCAAAAATTAATAAATAATTATTGTGACACTGTGGCAATAAAATCACACCCCACCCCTTGGGTTGCTATGGAGATAAGCGCGAGCCGCACAGGAAACGTCCCTTCTCAAAATCTCCCCGGAGAATCGAGCTGCTGCTCTTTTGTGCCAGTCACGGGATCGGGGCTGGAACTGTGAGCTGGGACATGAATTCCAGCCAGGCCCTATTCGGTGTCTCACTTACTCAGTCTCCACCGCCCCCTGCGGCATTATTGGGGTAACGGAGTTGTTGGAGCAGCAAGGAGCCCAGGGCAAGATGGTGAGGGACAGGGCAGGAAGGGGGTCGCCGCTTGTGGACGCAGGAGCGGGGAGGTCTGACGACCCCCAGGGCCTCCCCGCTTTCATCCTGTCTCCCCTCTACTTTCTACCCCTCCAGATGCTCTCCTGGGCCAAGCCGGCCGTGGGGGCACCCCGCCGCAGGGCGACAAACTGAAGAAGAAAGGCAAGAAAGTCCTGCTGCTGGAGGAGCTGCTGGCGCAGAGGGACTTCACCGGCGCCATCGCCCTGCTGGAGGTAACGGGCGGGGGGGGGGCTCGGCCTACGGGGCTCTGCGCTTCCGCAGCTAATGGGCTAACTCCGCCAGTCTCCCAGGCAACGGGGGTGCGAGTGGGAGGGTCGGCAGGTCACTGGGTCCACATTCCCCCCATCCTCCTGCCAGTGCAGGATTGATGCCCAGTGCACAGCCCCCGGGGCCTTGCCCAAACCCTTTTCCCAGTGACTAGGGTGATGAAACTCTTTCTGGCAGACTGTTCCCAATTGCAGCAGAGCTCCTGGTTTGGAAAAAGTTCCAGCTTTTTCAACTAATTTGTCCTTTCTGTTCTTTCTCACACCCTAGATATGCCCCCTGCACCCGCCTGAATAAACACTCACCCTCCTTTACTTTTACAGCTTTACAATATTTGTACAGAGACTATGTGACTGGATAGAAACTGCCTGTCCTTGAAAATGTGATATTGACACCACCTGACTTCCGTGTCCAAGTTTGTCAAGCCAGCAGAAATCATCCTAATATAAATTTTATAAATTGATTTGTTTCACATAAGACAATCTGACAAAATTTGACAGCTGGTGTCTTTTTTGCATCCCTTTTTCTTTGAAGTTTAAACGGCATGTAGGGGAACAAGATGAGGACACTGACCTCTGGTTTGGATACTGTGCCTTTCACCTGGAGGACTACAAGAGAGCATTGAAGGTGAGATGAAAAAAATCCTGCTTCCTGCTGGAGAGAATCAGGATGTTGTCCTAAAGTGGTGGTAGCAGGCAGGAGAGATGTTTTTTGGGGTGCAGAAGAAGTGGGACTGACCATTTGTGTATAAATCTGGCAGCAATAGAGCAAACTATACAGAAATAGAAGTTTCTGTATAGTAGGGAAATAGGAGTTTCTACACTGAAACAATCTATTGGTCCAGCATCCCAGTTAATCTTTGCCCCAAAACCTAAATTGTCCTTTTCTTAATTTCATGACAGTTGTTCTAACATTCTTTTCCCTATTTGGTGTGTACACCTTCAGAAAATAATATGTGGAAAGTAATTGTTTGAGCTGGGTGGAACTTTGTTATGAGTTGAGTTAAAACCTTGTGTGACAAAGTTCCTCCTTTACGTTGGTGGGTCCTGCGCTTATTGGCGGATTTGCTCACCTCAGTGATCTTCCCCTCTGGTGGAACCCACAGTCTGGGTCAACTCCTCCTGTGTCTGATCAGAAGTTGGGAGGTTTGGGGGAAACCCGGGCCCGCCCTCTATTCCGGGTTCCAGCCCAGGGCCCGGTGGATTGCAGCTGTCTATAGTGCCTCCTGTAACAGCTGCATGACAGCTACAACTCCCTGGGCTACTTCCCCATGGCCTCCTCCAAACACCTTCTTTAGCCTTACCACAAGACCTTCCTCCTGGTGTCTGATAATGCTTGTACTCCTCAATCCTCCAGCAGCACACCCTCTCACTCTCAGCTCCTTGCCCTCTTGCTCCCAGCTCCTCACACACACACCAAACTCACTAACTGGGAGGCTTTTAACTAGTTCCAGCCAGCCCATGATTGGCTTCAAGTGGCCCAATCAATGTAGCTATCTCCACTGCCTTCTAGAAAGATCTTAATTGGCCCCAGGTGTCTTGATTAACCTGGAACAACTGCCATTTGGCTACCATGGTACTGGAGTTTTGGTTAGCCTGGGGCTAACATGCCTTTTCCTTACTACTTTACTGTAGCCATCTGGCCTTGTCCCATCACATATCCCCCGCTCTACTCAACACCATAGGTTTAGGCAACTTGGGATGCTAGGCAGTGTGCTTGTGATAAATCTTCAGCGTTGCCATGGTGGCATCCAGTCCTTGCCATATGCGGAACTGGAATGGTTGGAGGGACAAGAACCACTTGGTGACCCTGGCATTCTTTTCCTTATTTCTCTGCATTCACTGGAGGGGTGCGTGGTCCGTCATAAGAGTAAATCGCCGGCCTCAGAGGTAATAACGCAGTGTTTCCATGGCCCATTTGACAGCAAGGCATTCTCTCTCGACTACTGCATACTTCTGTTCTCTTGGGAGCAGCTTTCTGCTTAGATAGAGGATCAAGTGTTCTTCTTCAATCGTTTGTGATAGAACCACCCCCAACCCCACCTCAGAAGCATCTGTCTGTAAAATAAATTCCTTGGAAAAGTCCGGGGCTATGAGTATGGGGTCATTACAGGGGGCTGTCCGAAGGTGTAAAAATGCCCCCTCTGCTGCGTCGGTCCACTTCACCATGTCTGGACCTTGGGCTCTCACCAGGTCCATTAGAGGACTTGCCCTACTGGCAAAGCGGGGAATAAAACGTTGGTAGTAGCCTACCACACCTACGAACGCATGGACCTGCTTCTTTCGGGTCGGCTGCGGCCAGTTTTGAATCGCCTCTAGCTTATTAGTTTGGGGCTTTACTATACTCCTTCCTACACTATATCCCAGGTACCTAGCCTCTGCTAGTCCTATGGCACATTTAGCAGGATTAGCGGTGAGACCAGCCCACCTTAAGGTGCCTAGTACTGCCTCAACTTTCTCCAAGTAGGTTCCCCAGTCTGGCATATGGATGATGACATCATCTAGGTATGCAGCTGCATAACTAGTATGGGGGCACAGCAGCTTATCCATGAGGCGCTGGAATGTGGCTGGGGCCCCATGTAACCCAAAAGAGAGGACAGTGTACTGGAATAGCCTGTCTGGGGTGGAGAACGCTGTCTTTTCTTTAGCTTCTTTGGTCAGGGGAATCTGCCAATACCCTTTTGTTAGATTCAGTATAGTCAAGAATCGGGCACTACCCAGTCGGTCAACCAGTTCATCGATGCGTGGTATGGGGTATGCATCAAATTGGGATACTTCATTCAGTCGGCGAAAGTCATTACAGAATCTCCTGGTACCATCAGGTTTGGGCACTAGAAGGATTGGACTGCACCACTGACTGTAGGATTCTTCAATATCGCCTAATTCTAACATTTTCTTTACTTCGGCCTTGATTTCCTCTCTTTTGGCTGCTGGGATTCGGTAGGGTCTCTGTTACCTTGGCTCAGGGGATTGTGCGGTTATGGTGATAGGTCTCAATCGTCCGCCCCGGTTTTGTAAAGAACACATCTTGGTTGCGATTAATCATGGCTGCCTCGATTTTTTGGATTGACGTCAAGTTGGGTGATATCTTCACTTGCTCATGTAAGTTATCCTCCTGGGGAAGGGTCTCCTGGATGACTAAGCATGCCTCTCGATCATGCCACGGTTTTAGAAGATTGATATGGTAAATTTGCTCCAGTTTCCTGCGGCCTGGCTGCTGCACCTTATAGTTTACCTCTCCCACGGCTTCAATCACTTCGTAGGGTCCCTGCCACTGGGCCAACAGCTTGCTTTCTGCTGTGGGCACCAGGACCATTACTCAATCCCCTGGTTGGAACCGTCGAAGCTTTGCTTGGTGGTTATGATGGGTCCGTTGGGTCTCCTGTGCTTTCTCCAAGTGTTCCTGTACAATAGGTGTAACTTGGGCTATCCGATCCCTCATCTGTAGCACATGCTCGACTATGTTCCTTCCGGGATTTGGCTCCTCTTCCCAGACTTCTCTGGCTATATCCAATATGCCTCGGAGGTGGCGCCCATATAGTAGTTCGAATGGATAGAAACCTGTGGAGGCTTGTGGAACTTCCCGGATGGCGAACATGAGGTAAGGCAACAGGGTATCCCAGTCTTTCCCATCCTGGCTCACCACTTTCCTGATCATGGCCTTGAGGGTCCTATTGAATCTTTTTACAAGACCGTTTGTTTGTGGGTGGTATACAGAGGTCCATAGGACTTGTACATGGAGCAATGAACAGAGATCTTTCATCAACTTGGACACGAAAGGTGTCCCTTGATCAGTCAGTATCTCCTTGGGTAGCCCAACCCGGGAAAAGTTCTGTACTAGCTCCTTAGCTATTGTCTTGGAAGCTGTGTTGCGTAGGGGGACGGCTTCCGGAATCTGGGTTCCCAAAGCCTTGGCGGCCTTGCTTTCTTTTTTTGTCTTCCGGGCCTTTTAGGGGGGCTGAGAATAGATCCTGAGAAAACTCAGAAAACATTGGGGGTTGACATTCCCCCAGTGATGAGTCCCTGCCAACAGGGTCTCCACCTCCCTCCAGCTTCCCCAAGGGGAGTAAATTATCAAATCCTGGATAGTCCCTCCCAATAACTACAGGATATGGGAGTTTAGGAACTACGCCCACTGTCACCTCAATGGGGTTCCCCTGAACCTCTGTCTCCACTGGGATGGTAGGGTAATGGCTCACGGCCCCACGCACACACGTCACTGCTATGCGTTTGGCTTGCAGCAGCTGGCTACTTTTTACCAGCTTACCCGATATAAGGGTGATAGCACTCCCCGAATCCACAAGTGCTGTAATCTCTGCTCCATTTATCTTCACCGGCCTGGTGTAGTTATGCTGGGCTAATGCGACGCCCGCAAGGTGGATAAGGGAGCATGGGACCTCCCAATCCCCCAAACTGCATTGCATAGGCTCCTCGGTGCTGGGACACTGTGCTGCTATGTGTCCCCACTCCCCACATGCATAACATCTATAATTGTTTCTAATCATTCTCCAATCTTGTGGGCTAGGGGGTTTAGTCCCAGGGTTCCCCCCACTCAGGCCATCTCTTCCTTTTGGAGTCTCTGCTGGTTTTTCAGCCCCCTCTCCTCCACACTAGGACTCCCCGTGGTAGATCGGCTGTTCCCGCCTATCCAAGGCTGGGGTTGGTGTTTGCTACAAAGACTTTCTTGGCGTAGCTTGGGTTCAATTCTACTGGCTGTCATGCAGATCTTCCTTCACCAACAGCACGTGATCATCTAAATACATAGCGTGGGACGGATCGTTCTGGCCTACCCCATTTGTGGAGATCTTGGTGGCAGTGCCCTCATGTAACACGAGTGCATTGACAGAACCTAACTAGATATCCTCTTCCGGCCTCCAGGACTCTGTTTGCAACCACTTTTGTGCAAGATGTATGAGGTCATACAGTTGGGACCGCGGGGTTTTGTCTTCCTGGTACCTCCACTCATGATACCGCTGGGCCCGCACTGCAGTTGTTACCCCAGATCTGGCCAGGATCTCTGCTTTCAGCTGGGGGTAGTCTGCTGCAGCCTCTTCAGACAGATCATGGTAGGCCTTCTGGGCCTCCCCACACAGGAATGGGGCAAGGATGCCAGACCACTGATCTCTAGGCCAGGCCTCCCGTAGGGCTGTCCTCTCAAAGGCCAGAAGGTATGCCTCTACATCATCCTGCCGTGTCATTTTCTGCAGCCAATGGCTAGCCTATATGAGCCGCATCCCATCATGGCCACGGTTCAGCTCTGTAAGGTCTTTACCTGGTTTACCAGTTCCCGCAACATAGCTCGGTCTTGAGCAGCTTGGTCCATCAGCAGGCGATTAGTCTCTTGCTGCAGCCGCACTGCTTCTTGCTGGGTGGCTGCCTGGACATGGGTAGCCTCCTGCTGGGCTGCCGTGGCTTGTATCAGTGCCTGCACTATGTCATCCATTGTGGTGAAAAAAAAATAAACCCTCTCCCCCTTTTTTTTTTTTAAATTGCCCTTCTTCTGCCACGCTGTGCACACCGAAAATCCCACCTCTGACACCAGTTGTGACTAAGTTCCTCCTTTACGTTGGTGGGTCCTGTGCTTATTGGCGGATTTGCTCACCTCAGTGATCTTCCCCTCTTACGGAACCCACAGTCTGGGTCAGCTCCTCCTATGTCTGATCAGGAGCTGGGAGGTTTGGGGGGAACCCGGCCCTACCCTCTACTCCAGGTTCCAGCCCAGGGCCCTGTGGATTGCAGCTGTCTATAGTGCCTCCTGTAACAGCTGCATGACAGCTACAACTCCCTGGTCTACTTCCTCATGGCCTCCTCCAAACACCTTTATCCTCACCACAAGACCTTCCTCCTGGTGTTTGATAATGCTTGTACTCCTTAGTCCTCCAGCAGCACACCCGCTGTCTCTCAGCTCCTTGCCCTTTTGCTGCCAGCTCCTCACACACACACCAAACTCACTGACTAACTGGGAGGCTTTTAACTAGTTCCAGGCAGCCCATGATTGGCTTCAAGTGGCCCAATCAATGTAGCTATCTCCACTGCCTTCTAGAAAGATCTTAATTGGCCCCAGGTGTCTTGATTAACCTAGAGCAACTGCCATTTGGTTACCATGGTACTAGGGATTTGTTTAGCCTGGGGCTAACATACCTGTTTCTCAGTACTTTACTGTAGCCATCTGGCCTTGCCCCATCACACTTGTTGTGATTGATGGGTGTGAATACACTCTTCAGTTAACATAACTGTAAGAATAAATTAACCACAGCCCCCCATCTAAAACTAAAGGGTTATGTGAACCCACTGAACAGGTTTGGACTGTATGGGCATGGTGTGTGTGTGTGCTAAGTATTGTTTTTGGTGAGGTCGAGGGCAGAACATGTGTGTTTGTGCACACATGCATAGGTCCGGAGAGACACAGAGACTACCTGGAAAAATCCAAGCAGAAGTCTATAACCCAAGTGAAATCCCAGAGAGAAACTTAGAGAGAGGTTCTGATTCTGGGATGCTGTCTAAAAAGAAGCTTGGACCTGTAAGCTAAGAAACTCCTCTTTTTGCCTTCAGTTAATCCTGTATTTGGAAAAGCAGGACTTTGATGCAATTTTGTTTATTTACAAGGAATGTACACAGGAAATATGAGATTCCATTTTCAGTACTTCCAACAGGAACATCCCCAGGGCCCTGAACTTTGAATAACCATTCAGATAAAAAAAGAGGCAACATAATCATATCCCCACCTTCATTATTTAGCCAAGTGGTATGTCATAAACAGATTGTTAAGGGTTAATGCCTCTTTTACCTGTAAAGGGTTAAGAAGCTCAGTGAACCTTGCTGACACCTGACCAGAGGACCAATAAGAGGACAAGATACTTTCAAATCTTGGTAGAGGGAAGTCTATGTTTGTGCTCTTTGTTTTGGTTGTTGTTCGCTCTTGGGGCTCTCCAAATCTTTCTGAATCAGTCTCTCATGTTTCAAAATTGTAAGTAATTAGCCAGGCAAGGCGGATTAGTCTTATTTTTGTTTTTTCAACCTGTAAATGTTTCTTTTTGCCGAGAGGATTTTACCTCTGTTTGCTGTAACTTTGCACCTAAGGCTAGAGGGGTTCCTCTGGGCTATATGAATTTAATTACCCTGTAAAGTATTTTCCATCCTAATTTTACAGAGATGATTTTTACCTTTCTTCTTTAATTAAAAGCTTTCTTTTTAAGAACCTGATTGATTTTTCCTTGTTTTAAGATCCAAGGGAATTGGATCTGGACTCACCAGGACTGGTTGGGGAAAGGAAGGGGGATGGTTAATTTCTCCTTGTTTTAAGATCCAAGGGGTTTGGATCTGTGTTTGCCAGGGAATTGGGGAAGTCCGTCAAGGCCACCCAGGGAGGGGAGAGTTTTGGGGGGACAGGAAGTGCTCCAGACACTAATTTCTGGATGGTGGTAGAGTTACCAGATCTAAGTTAGTAATTAAGCTTAGAAGTGTTCATGCAGGTCCTCATATTTGTACCCTAAAGTTCAGAGTGAGGAAGGAACCTTGACACGGTAGTATTACATATTCAATTCTTTTTAATCTTTTTTTCTCAGTCCCTCTAGCCCCTTAATTATTTTGTTGCTCTTCTATGAATTTTCTGATGTCTGCATAAAACCTCCCTTTTACCTCCAAAGAGTTTTCAAGGTTATCAGAAATTATGTCTATTCAAGTAATCTATAGATTATCAAGTTGCATGCATCATATAATGCCTATTGTACTCCTTTTGGGTAAGAAGGTGCCCCTGTGGGATTCTGCCTTCTTCTCCCCACAATCCTTCTGCCTCTCCTGCTGTGAAATAGAATTTGCTGCAAGTCCTGGGTCACTGAGCCCATACTCTGTTCTCAGATGTGCCCACACACCACTATCTCTTGACATCTAGCAAAACCTAAGTCTGCTTCTATTGACTATCTTGTCTTGTGCCATTCTGAAATGAGCCTTCACAGCCTATTAATTTGTTTCTATACCGTCCCATTTTCATACCTCCCTTTAGCCCAGGGAAAAATACTAAAGTGAATTCATAGAACTAGAGATCACAGGAGAAAAGATATTCCTCCATAGTTTTAGAGAATTATGCTGTGAAACTATGATGACTTTTTCCCTTATAGAATTAGATGGAGATTTTGCTCACACATACAGGGTTAAATGGGTTTCCAGATTTGGAGTGGAGATGGAATATCCCTTTCCAGCCAGCCCTGAATATGTCTGTAAGATTTTTGAGGATATTTCATTTTACCCTTATTCTGGAACAATGAGTAGAGGACAGAAGTTAGGAGATGGAAATATCTCACTTGGTAAATTCTCTTCTCTGTAATTGCCAGGGATGCTAGGAATTGGTAGACCTCAACCTTTTCCAGCACCTTAAATGTTAGAATTGGGTAGGTTAAAGGGCATGAGTTGGCAATACTGAAACGTTCTTTAGTTGCATCTGGTAATATCTGCTTGTGGAGATGGCTAGACATTCCATTAAAAAATATTAAGTTTATCCTGTTGCATTGAATACTTTGTAAGGACTTACATTAGTAGAAAGAAATCCAGGGTGGATTTTAAATTTCAAACACTCTCTTGGAGGCAAAAGTAAAAGAGGACCAGATACATCAGTAAATAAAATAATCCAGTCTGTCTAAATCTATTTCACCACCAAGTGGTCATATTGATCCAGGTCTTTAAAAAATGCCAGTATTTGTATTAATCTCTTTGGCTGTTTGTAATAAAGGCATTATACATATACACATACATATACACACAGACCAGCTTTTAACTTAAAATGGAAAGTGTCTTGGGATTTTTTTTTATGCACATGTAGAGAAGTCTCAATTTTTTTAGCTAAGTATCTCTCCATCCCCACAAGCAGATAGTTACCGGATGTAACTAAAGAAGATTTCAGTGATTTTTATCCTCACAGCTGTCTTTCACAAGGCACAAAGTTGCTTAATAGTTAAAAAAATAGAAAAAAAATCTATCAGACGCTGAGCATAATGTGTTTTGTTCTACACGGATGACTGATGAAATTAAATGGATGAACATAAATGTAGAAGGAAGTTAGAGGTGAGGAATTATATATCCAGCACCTTTTGCATAACTGTGGCTGATTACTTTGAAATCTTAAATTTGGACCCTATATCCAACAATGGTGTTATAATACTTAATGTGGATTTTATTTTATTTATTTTTGCTATTATGGTGATACTGTCTTTTTATGTCCATATTTTAGTCTGTGCTAAACCATGACTTACCTTTATTTAAAAAGGTATATACCAGAATCTGATGTTGAAGTCCCAGTGTTTATATATTCTCAACGTAGGTGCATATGTAAACCAGATGGAATGAGCGAAATAGATGTTCTCATATCCAGGGAGAACCTAGAAAACAGAAGGAGAACAGTGAGTAATCCTGATCATTCTAACACTCTCTATTCTATACCAGTAGAGCTGGAACAACAATTTGTTGCAAATAACCCATCTGATGGATTTTGCCTTTGTTCAAGAATTATCAGACTATCAAGTTTGAATCTCTTGTTATAATAGGACATACTGGCCCTTTAAAGCCAGAGAGGGGATGCCTGGGAGACCCGGAATTCTGGAGCAGATAATGGCCTAGGAAATGACGAATGTAGGTGCTACGAGAGAAGAGATGGTCTGAAGGTGATAGAGTCTGGGGAAACCCAGGCTATTGTTTCTTTAAGGGCCTGGGATCAGGAGCTTTGCAGGGTAGGGTGGGACAAGGCTTCCCTCTCTGTCAGGCCTCCAGAATAAGTTCTGGGGAAAAGCATGGCATACAACCTGACTCTTGTCTCCCTCTGAGAGACATGAGCAGGGGAAGCACTGGTTGCCTGCTGACCTTTCCCAGTCTACAGGAGAAAAGATTGAAATGGTGTGACCTGGCCTCCAAGTTGGGCAGGAAGGCTGAAGCCTTCACCCCAGACAAGGCACCTGGGAGGAGAGGATTTTTGTTACAAAGGTTTTGTTTTGTGTTCTGTTTGCTTTTTTTTTTTTTTTTTTTTAAAAAAAAGAATTTGTTGCCAACTTGGGTGGAACCAGCTAAGGGAAATTTACAGAGGTCACTGGGAGAAGCTACCCTACCGTGGCAGCCAGCTACAGCTGTTAAAAATTAGTCACTGACATTTCTGGGAATAATCCTTGGTCAGTTGGCTGTTTACAAGCAATTAGTAGTAATTATTTGATTATTTGATTAGTTAGTTTAGTTTTTATTGGACATGTGTATTATGCAAAATTTGCTTTCTACAAATATTCTTCAATATTAGCTGAAAATATGCTGGTTTTGTTTATGTTCCTCTTGGTGACCTGCTTAAATAAAAAAGAATATTCTGTCAATATACATTTACATTTTTAAACAAATTTGCTTTTACTGACAAGGTTCCCTTGTCTTTACATTCATACTTTTAAGTATTCACTCAGCTCTAATATCCAGTGTTCACAGAAGCCAGTTACAATAAGTAAATATCTGACTCTTCTCCAGGTTAAGCTAAGGTTCCTGAGTTGTGACATTCCCCACACCAAAAGGGAGTGTCCCAGAAGTCTTCAGATACCAACTGGAACCCTGAGAATTCCCTATTTTATCACCTTCATCTTTGAAGCACCATGTTGTGGCCACTATCTACACCAGCTATTGAGATTTCTTCTGAAACCCAATAACAAAACCTCTCTTTAAAAAAGAAAGTCAAACCAAGAGTGCCTGTTGATCTAGATGGCACTGCCTCTTCCTCCTCAGAGCACCGTGCCCACACCTGCAGTGTTCCATCCTCCTACTAGCACAGGGAAGGAGACCACCACTAGAAATGAAAAACCAATTTCTAACCATTTTTATATCACACTCATTGCCATAGTACCATAGTTCTTCTCCTGGATGATAGTGAAAATCACCAGTTGCAAGGCCTGCTGTAGCATCTTTAACTCTCCAAATTTACACAAAGAGGCTACCTCTAAATCATATGCAGGTATCTCCTGTTCCTCCCCCCAGAAGACTAAAACACTGCCTCGACAGTCTTCCTGATCACTAGCAGACCAAGGGACAAGAGACTGGCTCTAGAAAATCAGATACTGCCCTTTTCAAAGGTAGCACGCTGCATAGTCACCTGATCCGCCATTCCGAGATGTTTTGTACCCTTTAAAAATGAATGGGAACTTCTTATCTGTCTCTCCAACATGGCTTTTAGCCATCTTCAGATATCAAACAACTTCAATTTAGAGACAAATGAAAGCCCAAATACAAGAGTAACATGATACAAAAGCAAGAACTAGAATGATTTGTTAGAAAACTTATCTATGAACAGTATCAGTTAAAACAAAATGGAATCAAGATTGATGTGTCTGTAGTGCCTAGCATGATGGGGCCCCGATGCCTGATTGAGGCCCCTACATGCTCCCAAAATATAAATAATAATAAGGGTTACATCAACATGATCATGATACAAGTCTACACAGGGGCTAGAAGTTATGAGAAGTTTTGTTGCCTTCACATTGATAAGAGCAGAGCAGTGACCCATGTCTCACTGATATCTCTCAAAGCCTGCTGGGTCACCCTTATACCAACCCACTGCTGAATACATGAATAATGCAGGAATAGGGTCCAATAGATCTCCAACTGCAGTCAGAAAGCGGACATCAAAGACACTCAGGGGCTGGGAGGCAAAGAGACCAAAAAAAAAAAATATTTTCAGATGGAAAAGTGACTGAGTGAGCAAATTCAGCTGTTAATACAAGTCTGTTTTTCTTTCACTCCCAAAGGAGAGGTTAACAAGAATTATTAAAACCTGTTGTACCTGTACAGAAAACCCAGAGTCTGCAGATACTGTACTGTTAGGTTTGAAAACTTAGTCAGTTGTACATTTATCTAAATGCCTATATTAATGACCCAGATGAGCACTCAGATCTCAAAGACTTTGGGCTTGTCTACATGAGAAAAAAAGCTCACAATAACTAATGTGTTTAGCTATTCCATACTAACTTCCCTGTGCATACAAACCCTTTGATAAGACACATCCTGAGGATGGAGATAAATGATGCCTGGGGAGTTAGGTAAGCTTAGTGATACTAGCCAAATGTGAAACTACTTGCTCAGACTGGTTAATAGAGAAAGCCAGTCACCAGAAACTAGATTAAGGACTTCCAAAAATCCCATTCTGGCTTTAGGAGACCAGAGTGATCTAATTCACAGTTCATCTGTAACCTATCATTTGGTAGTCTCTCCCCTGGCCTTTTCCAGATAAACATTTAAACAGAAGTCTAATCTTAAACCTTCTTGACTTCAGGGTAATTTTTAGAAAATCCTCCATGGTTGTTATCATACCCTTAGTGTAGACAAGGCTCAGTAGGGTCACAGAGTGCTTGTGGCTGGAGGAATAAGACTGGGAGATTTGCAAGTGGAAGCATCCAGGTAGGAAAGAAGTACAGTACTTCCATGAAGCCTTGTTTCTAACCATGAAGCTGGCGTCACTGAAGAGAGACTGCTGGGGAGAGATGGAAGAGAAGAGAACAGTATTCTCTTAATTGCTACCTATTTTCACATGGAAGTCAAATGGAGAACTGTATTGCACACAAGCTATTCAGACCATTCTGCTCATTCTGCTTTTGCAGTGGAAGTAATCATCAGAAATAATATAATACACTGCTTTGTGCACAAAAGGGAAGGGAAAAAACTTCCAAAATGAAAACCTCTGTCAAAAGTTCCAATAAGCAGCAAAACTTCCCAACACAGCTAAGATCTTGTATCACAGGTGAACCTAATTTTGGCTGTGATTTAGAGGAGGAAGGCTGAGACATACATTTAGCTTTTATTATATTGCTTTATCCTCTCACATATGGCAGAGAGGGGCAGGCAAGGTACCTCAGGTCTATAAACATTTTTTTTTTTTAAACTCAACAGTGTGATGTACCCAGAAAAGGGCCCTGGGAGTCTGTATATATGATAACTTTAGTTTCTATATTAAATTACACATGAGAAACCACATTCAAAAATAATCAAGAGTTGGACTGAGAGATTGCAGGGGAGAAGGCCTGAGAGGCTGAGTAGAAAGAAGCCTATGGAGGTGGCAGCAAGAAGTGAGATGGAGCTGTCTTTGGCTGCTGGTTATAGGTTCCCTGGGCTGGGAAGCTGTGTAGTGTGTGTGCCTGGCTTCCCATACAAGCCACTCGTGTGGTGGCAAGAGGCCAGAGAAGGGGAAAGGACCACAGAGCCCAGCACTGACGCTGGACACCAGATATAAGGACTAGACTTTTATTTTGTTGAACTGTATGTCACCTTGGAATAGGTGGACTGAAATCATGACCTGGCTGTAGGATCATCATAGGAGGAGGCTGACCTCCAGAGGACCAGAGCATCTGTCAGCAGGAGGTGCCAGACAGGGTGAGAGCTGCCATGCCTGACCACAAGGAGCAACTCCAGCAGTGCGTTGACCCCTGCACAGTGATCTACTTAAAAGGCCCATGTTCTTTGGCAGTGTGTACAAGGTAAGTGATTGTGATGATGCATATACCATTGCTGACTGGATCAGCACAATACTTATATACTATTTGCATGGGATTTTCAAAAGCTCTCAGTGCTGGTCTAACTCTTTCCCCCACTGATATCAATGGTAAAATTCCCAATGACTTCAATGGGAGCAGGACTAGGCCAATGCTGAATGCTTTAGAACATCCCCCATCTGGCTTTAAGTCATGACCACCCAGAACCTGGAACAAACATCCCCCTAGAGAGAAGTAGGAAAGGGGAGATGGAGAAAAGGAGACATCACAAGCCTGCTGCTACATGTCTAAAGTCTTCTGATGAATCAGTTTGCTTAGGAATTAGCATCTCATCTTCAGGATTCTGGGAGAGCCTCAAGACACTGATCGAATTTCTGTGGCAAATCCTTTGAAATCCAAAGGATTCTGTATAGTTAGGGCCCTACCAAATTCATCATAGACGCTGACTTCCCCTCTATGCAGGGGGTGCTTGATCTCCACTCTGCCCCACTCTACCCCTTCCCCCAAGTCCCAACCCTGCCTTTTCCCACCCCTGTTCTGCCCCATCCCACCTCCTCCCCTGAGTGTGCCCTGTTCCCACTCCTCCCCCTCCCTTCCAGAGCCGACCTGCACGTGGCAGGTAGGAGGTGCTGGGAGGGAAGGGGAGAAGTGATCAGTGGGGCTGCCAACAGGGGAGAGGCACTGGGGAGCAGGGAGGTGAGGGGGGAAGCTTGGCTGCTGGTGGGTGCTAAGCACGCAGCACCCACGGAACCGGCGCCTATGTAATTCAAGGTCCATTTTGGTCAATTTCACAGTTGTAGGATTTTTTAAATCGTAAATTTCATGATTGCAACGATTTACATCTGAAATTTCCCGGTGTTGTAATTTTACGGGTCCTGACCCATAAAGGAATTGTGAGGGGGAGTGGGGTGTCACATGGTTATTGTAGCGGGGGTTGCGGTACTGTTACCCTTACTTCTGCGCTGCTGCTGGTGGCAGTGCTGCCTTCAGAGCTAGGCAGCTGGAGAGCTGAGGCTGCTGGCCAGGATTCCAGCTCTGAAGGCAAAACTGCTGCCAGCAGCAGTGCAGAAATGAGGATGGCATGGCATGGTATTGCCACCCTTACATCTGCGCTGCTGCCTGCAGAGCTGGGCCCTCAGTCAGCAACTGCCACTCTTCGGCTGCCCAGCTCTGAAGGCAGCAGCACAGAAAGGGTGGCATGGAATGGAATTGCAGCCATTACTTTTGCACTGCTGATGGCGGGGCACTGCCTTCAGATATTGGCGCCCAGCCAACAGCCACTGGTCACCAGCTGCCCAGATCTGAAGGCACCACAGAAGCAAGTGTGGCAATACAGCGACCCCCCTAAAATAACTTTTTGACTCTCATAGACTTTAAGGTCAGAAGGGACCATTATGATCATCTAGTCTGACCTCCTGCACAATGCAGGCCACACAATCTCACCCATCCACTTCTATAACAAACCCTTAATCTATGTCTGAGTTACTGAAATCCTCAAATTGTGGTTTGAAGACCTCAAGCTGCAGAGAATCCTCCAGCAAGTGACCTGTGCCCCATGCTGCAGAGGAAGGTGAAAAACCTCCAGGGCCTCTGCCAATCTGCCCTGGAGGAAGATTCCTTCCCGACNGAGCATGTGGGCAAGACTCACCAGTCAGCACCCAGGAAAGAATTCTCTGTAGTAACTCAGATCCCATCCCATCTAACATCCCATCACAGACCACTGGGCATACTTACCTGCTGATAATCAAAGATCAATTGCCAAAGTAATTGCCAAAATTAGGCCTGCAACTCCCTTTTGGATCACGACCCCCAGTTTGAGAAACGCTGGTCTCCCCCATGAAATCTGTATAATATAGGATAAAAGTACACAAAAGACCAGGTTTTACAGCGGAGACCAGATTTCATGGTCCGTGACGTGTTTTTCATGGCCAAGAATTTGGTAGGGCCCTAATTATGAAAGCCTGTGCACTCTTGTCTGAGAGTCAAGCTTTCTTAATGTAATCTCAACAAATTCTGGTCTACAAAGAAGTCTCTTTCCATTATTCTGAATGGACACTGTCCTTATTCTCTTTCACTGCCCAGTCTCCCCTGCAACAAAGGCTCAAAGCACAATCTACAGAAAAAAATATATATATTCCATGTATCCTACAAAGAACAACACTTTACACCATAATTAACTAAAAAATAGAGTGGATTAACCATAGGCAAATGTAGTTGTGATAATGATATTCAGCAATAGCTGTCTCTCCCCCTCCCCTCTCCACCTCCCAGACAGAGCTTAGAACATAAAACACAATGTTTTGTTAAAACAGGCCAGACCAAATTCTGACCCCTGCTCCGGCCCCTTTACCCAAGTCTGGTAAGCATACAGGAGTATAAAATGACTCCAACCGAATTCCCCCGGTGCTGTACAGGGTAGGACTGACATAAATGGCCGTATGATGTCCCCGTTCCCCCCCCCCTCCCCATAGGCTCAGGAATAGTTTGCATCTGGGAACATTTCGGGGCATGGTCATAGCTCTCAGGGCTACAGGTTTTCTGTACTGTATAGCAGCCTATAGGCAGCCCAGAAAAGGTTGCTGTAAAGCAAATCACTTCCCACAGCAATCCATAATCTGGGCCATGGAATGGTGGTATAAAGCAACTTCCACCCCCATCCACCTCCCTGGGCTGCACCTGCTGTGCTGACTCTCTTTGGAGATGCAGCATAGAACTTCACCTGCAATGTTTGCCAGGGCATAGTGATTGCCTGCTATTCTTTTCATTGCTGAAAGACCTGAGGATTCCATCATTTTTATTTCTAAGCCATGAACTCAAGAATCACATTTCTAGTAACTCAGTACATGCCCAATAAACTCCTGAACTCTGCTTAGAACGGTGGGATTCTTAATTAGTTGCAGATACAGGTTTGAAGTATGGTCATACATACGCCTGAAAGAATAAGTGTCAAAAGTTATTTTCTGCCATTTTCCCTTCATTTCTTTCAATTCTGGCTTCGTGAATAGTAACAGATAAGCAGCACAGTTTGCAAGTCAGCTGTTTCTTTATCACTCTATTACCTTTGCATCTCTGGTGCAAGACAAACCATGAGGCATGTAATAAGAAGAGACTTTTCAGAGTATAAATGGCATAGCTCACCACCCACTCAAACTGTCTTACAATGGAAAAAGATGAGAGAGTGAGATTAAAGTATCCCTATAATGAAACTTCTGTTTTCAAGCGTGCTTTAGGTCAATAGCATCTTGGATGTCCTAGCACATTAACTGAAAGTATGACACAAATGGGTTACTGGAAGATGATCCCATTTGGGATCAAGAAAGCAATCAGGTGGATGCTGTTTTGATAGCTTGTGAAAAACTCAACTGACATCTAACAATGTTTTACTTACCAGTTAACCAAGTGTTTCTTCCTCAATGGATTAGCTAATAGCTCTGCAAAAAATGTATATTTAGAGAGGGAAGAAAGGATCCTGCACACTTCCAGAGCACCAAAGACTCTCTCTGGCTGTACTGTTTTGAGGAAGAGGAATGGATGGGAACTGCCAAGAGCTTTGCTGGGATCCAGAGTGAGCAGAACTAAGCCACTCATCCGTGTAGGGAGCTCTCGCCTAGCATTGAGAGCAATACATCAGAGCCAAGTACGTAACCTGGGTTGCATATGATCATGCTGAGCATTTGTCACAAGGCCAGACTTCTTTCTGTTAAAGCCTGCGACAATCCTAGGTCATTTCACCAAGAGGGCAACCCTCACTGGGAGGAATAGATTTGCAAGATCTGCAGGCCTTATTCCCAGTTCCTCTCTGAGGGTGAAATGCATTCCTGTGCAGAGGGCCTATGCACCACTTACATCCCCTGTAAGCAGAAAACTCTCCTCTCTGCTCTGCTCCCATTGTACCACTCAGGCAGCACAAAGGAAACAGACTCACCATGACTCCCCTTCTGGGGATTCCCCCAGTAGACAGAGAACCAGCAGAGCGGGCACCTACATAGTCCTCCCCCTCAGTCCCCAGTGGAGGGGGCATGCTGGGGACAGGGAATGGGACTGGCCAGAATGCAATACACTCAGTGCCGGCACAACCTAGGGCGCCAAGATTTGGGGTTGCCGCTGCCAATCAAGATGCTGGCTGTAGATTGCAGACTGTAAGGAGGACATGTATGATACAAACCATGCTCCCAATGAATTGCTCTCCTGTCATTTAGAAAGTCAGCGAAGTCCTTTGATTGTGGATCGATAATTGTACAGATATTGCTGTGTTGGTAGGTACATTACAGTAATAGCTCCTCTGTCTTATAGATTTCACAGCAGCCAGAAGGAGAGTGGAGCCTGTTGCATGCCAGGGACTGGAGAGGAGAATGCCCATTTCACTTTGCGGCTCTTTGAATCCTACCTTGCCCGTTGCCTCCCAGCCAAACCCAGATTGCGCCTGCTCCACCCTCCACACCCAAACCTGGTCTGCTTCCCTTCCCCTCCCCAGCCAAACCCGATCCTCCCAGTGACTGAACCCAGTCTGCTCCCCTTGCACTCCCCAGCCAAACCCGAACCCCCACTGATCAAACCCTGTCTGCTTCCCTTCCCCACTAAACTCGATCCCCCAGTATGATGGAGTGTCCGCCATTCTAATTTTATAAAAATAAACAAGAGTCTGGTGGCACCTTAAAGATGAACAGATTTAGGATATGGCTACACTTGCCGCTGTACAGCTCTGGGAGTTAAACCTGTCTTCATACAGCTGAGTAGGGAAAGCACTGCAATCTGTCCACACTGACAGCTACCAGCGCATTGTCGTGGCCACATTTGCAGCGGCATTGGGAGCAGTGCATTATGGGCAGCTATCCCAGCGTTCAAGTGGCTGCAACATGCTTTTCAAAAGGGATGGAGTGGGGTGTAGTGTGACAGAGCGCGTGGGGGAGAGAGTGGATTTTTGGAGCCGACACTGTGTCGGCACCCTGCCTTGCAAGTTCCGCCCCCCCCGCCCACCACCCCTCTCTCACTCACTGAAAGCAAACAGCAGCTGTTTGTTTTTTTCTCACAGACCAGATAAGGAGCCACTCCCTGAAAGGGACCCTTCCCCCCCGCCCCGCCTCTCTCTTCAAGCAAACATTAGCCGTGGGCATTCCAAAGGGAGCCCCCCTGCCTGTCTCTGCTCATTCACAGCAAACAGTAGCTGTGTTTGGTGTTTTGATAAGCAGCTCCCGGAACCCTGGAGTTCACAACAAAACAAAAGCATCACAACAAACAAGGAGAGGAACCTTCACTTAAAAGGATTATGGGGAGTTTCCGGAGATCAATCACTGAGTAATAAGTTTACTCCCCATTTACACTGGAGCACCAGCGTCTCAGCCACTCTGCAGCAGCTGTTATTCCCTTCGGGGAGGTGGAGTACCTGCAGCGCTGTAGCCACAGAGATACAGTGCTGTATATGCCTTGCCATACAGGGGACTGAGTTACAGTGCTGTGGGCGGCTTTATTGTGCTGTAATTCTCAAGTGCAGCCAAGACTTTATTTAGGCATAAGCTTTCGTAGGTAAAAAACCTCACTTCTTCAGATGCATGGAGTGAAAGTTACAGATGCAGGCATTATATAATGACACATGAAGAGAAGAGAGTTACCTCACAAGTGGAGAACCAGTGTTGACAGGGCCAATTCAATCAGGGTGGATGTGGTCCACTCCCAATAACAGATGTGGAGGTGTCAATTCCAGGAGAGTCAAAGCTGCTTCTGTAATGAGCCAGCCACTCCCAGTTCCTCTTCAAGCTCAAATTAATGGTGTTAAATTTGCAAATGAATTTTAGTTCTCCTGTTTCTCTTTGATGTCTGTTTCTGAAGTTTGACTTTTAAATCTGTTATAGAAAGTCCAGGGAGCTGAAGTGTTCACCTACTGGCTTTTGTATTATACCATTCCTGATGTCCAATTTGTGTCCATTTATTCTTTTAAGTAGGGACTGTCTGGTTTGGCCAATGTGCATGGCAGAGGGGCATTGCTGGCACATGATGGCAAATATAACATTAGTAGACGTGCAGGTGAATGGTATGGCTGATGTGGTGGGTCCTCTGATGTTGTTACCAGAGTAGATATGGGGTCCAATAATGTGTATTAATACGGTGTTGTTCATTAGAATTATGCAGTGTTCATTTTTGAAAGTTTATAATAAGCAATGCTCCGGGGGGTGGGAGGAGGTGGAGATTTTGCCGAGGGCACAAAATATCCTTGCACCAGCCCTGAATACACTCCAGCTGGCAGATGGTCCCTTGGGGATGATAGCCAGATAGAGCAACCTGGGAGCTTCTCTAACTTGCTTAATAAGTGCTTGGGCCAGGGCAGGTAATCAAGGAGTTGTAACCAGGCCCCTGACAGACCTCCTCTATCTGCCACACCCAGTGAATGTCCAGCAACATAGGGCAGACTTTACACTAGTGGCATCTCTAGGCTGCTCACTGATCAAGCCAGTGCAGAATCATAGAATCATAGACTTTAAGGTCAGAAGGGACCATTGTGATCATCTAGTCTGACCTCCTGTCCAGTACAGGCCACAGAATCTCACCTACCTACTCCTGTATCAAACCTGTGTCTGATCCACTGAAGTCCTCAAATCATGGTTTAAAGACTTCAAGGTGCAGAGAACCTTCCAGCAAGTGACCCGTGTCCAAGGCTGCAGAGGAAGGCGAAAACACATGATTTGAGGACCTCAAATCATGTTTTTTCGCTGCAGCTTCTTGAGAGGCCCTGCCTCCTTGCACAAATCAGAGACATAAAAGGGAGGAAGGAGTTCAGAGATTCAAGTGATTTTTTTTTAATTACCTTGTGATATTCAATGAAACGTCTAAGTCCTTCATGCTTTACAATGGTGTCATACTAAAGCAGTAATCAGCTCATTAGATTAAGTTAAAGCTTTTCTATTCTACCTAGGACAAAATGTAAGGCAATCTTGAAACCGCACTGAGAATTTCAAGGTACACTCCAAAGGAGAATTTCAATTTACCTCTTGAAATGAAAAGGAGCATCACTGACAGGATGCTGGCTCGGTGAGAACATACCAGAGAGACGTTTGACCAATGATATTCCAGGTTTAAAGTTTGCTCTTTGGGGCCTATCATGTTCCATTGAAATAAATGAGAAATGTAGGTGCTCAGTGTGATGGATTTGAAGCTGCTCTGTAATTGGCTGAGCAAAGTGAGGCCTAGCACTCCTCTCAATTTTATTTCTCTGTCTGCCACTGAAAGGAAGTATGGGGAGACCCAAACCCAGTCAGGTCTGCATAGGTAAGTGCAGCTGATCCACCGATACTGTAACCCAGGACCCCGTCTAAGTGAGCATTGCAGGATTTCACCCTGGAAAAGGTAAGGACATGAGGGCTATTACCTGTGGGGGTGCACTCAGAAACCAGAGAAGGGATCTGAGGTGCAGCCAGCCGTGTAACTGTGACACTCAGTGCCTCTGAAAGTCAGGACATTTATTTAGCTGCCTAAATATGGATTTAGGTGCCTAGCTTCAGGCACCTGCTTTTGAAGATCTGGGGCAATAATTCTCAGTTCATTTATAAAACAAGGGTTTTTGAAAGAACTCAGAGGCATTTCTGGGCCAAGCAATGACAGATTTTATCCCAGTCTGAATACAACTAGTTAGTATTAAGGAATTTAACAGGTAATGCCCACCAAATTTGAACTGTGAATTTTGAAAATCCAAAAGCAGTTATAAAATAAATTACTTTTCCTCTCCCTGTCTCCCCATAGTACCAGGTAATGCACAGTTTTTGGGCGCAATGCTAAAAAAAATTGTCCTCATTTTAATCAGTGTCCAGGATTACTAAATGAACACAGGAATAGCCAAATTATTTCCCTTTAAGTGTGGAGGGGAGTGTGTGTGTGGGGGGGGAGGGATGAAGTGCTGATTCTCCTTTATTTGCAAGTCATTTTGTTTATACCAAGTTAAACAAAGTTAAGAAAAAGCACAGCAGGACGTATACTTTCTTAGTCTATACCAGGGGTTGGCAGCCTTTCAGAAGTGATGTGCCAAGTCTTCATTTATTCACTTTAATTTAAGGTTTCGTGTGCCAGTAATACATTTTAACGTTTTTAGAAGGCCTCTTTCTATAAGTCTATAATATATAACTAAACTATTGTTGTATGTAAAGTAAATAAGGTTTTTAAAATGTTTAAGAAGCTTCATTTAAAATAAAATGCAAAGCCCTCCGGACCGATGGCCAGGACCCAGGCAGTGTGAGCGCCACTGAAAATCAGCTCGCATGCTGCCTTTGCCTACCTCTAGTCTATACAGTAAGGGATAAGATATAGTAGAAGAGCATCAGCACCTCTGAGTTTATTTCATCATAAATTTTTTTCATAGTTTTCTGAAACACAGAACCTCCCTATGTGCTTCTTAGTGAAATAGAGCATGCCAGTCTATTTAGATTATTTTACTGTAGCCTGATGCCTGACAGCTGAGCAGTTGTTGATGATGCAAGTAAAGCTTTCGGCATCTTGGAACAGACTGTTATGCTTTCCACTTGCTGTTATCAGAAGAGAGAGCCTTTAACAGAGGCAGTTAAGCTGTTTGGTCACAGCTGTGTGCAAAAGGAGAGAACAAGGGCATAAAGAGACTTACTCTTATGGGAGAAAATTCAGACAATGCTGGCTCTTGGAGAACAGACCCTCTGAATGCACAGAGATGAATGTGGCAGGCAGTTAGATGGGGAAGAAACTACAGCTTGAGATGCCCCCATTTGTTTTCAGATTTCAACATGGAAGACTTATGCACATGTCCCAAGGGAGAACAACTGTCTTATGTTAACTGGAGTTCTTCCAGCACTTGAGCAAGGAAAGGAAGGGAAGATGTATGTGTCCCTCCTTAAGAGCTATTTTTAAAGAATGACTAATTCATCCATTTGTGATCTACTTGGGGCAAATGTGAGACAGGACTCCTGGCTTGCATTCCAATTGTTGGATTTTAGAAAAGTTACTTAAGCTCTGTGGTTCAATTCCTTATCAGTAAAATAGGTTTAATACTCATCTCTCTCTCCAAGCTGTTGTGAGACTCTTTGTTAAAAAACAAACTAACTTTGAAATCTTTGGAAGAAAGGTGATAAGTGTTAATATTATAGTTAACTCAAAATAGAGAGGAAGAAAAGAGACCTGAAGAATTAGCTGGCAGTATCATGCACTGAAATGAGGTACTTAAGGAGTAAGCTAACTTGAAAAGTACTTACGGAGCTGTGAGATAGCCCTCCAAAAAGCCAGCTGCATACATGAGGCGTTCATTGCCTATGGACTGATCCCCATAGCCTGCTCCGATCTCCAGAATCCCCCACCCTGTTGATTATATGGTGTCATTGTAAAAGCCATAGACATCTCCATTCCTGTCCAGGGAGGCATATCTTTGACCTGGATTGTTTTCTCAGTTTTCATCCAATATTCTGTTGCATAGTGGATTTCTGCAAACAAAAACCAAGGAGGTGAAAGTTAGAATCTTGTATTACATGTCTCCAGCAATAAGTGTGGGGACCTCATTCCACTGAGATACCCTATCCCTTGTGGAGAACAAGATGGATCAGACAGTTGGTAGTGAAGTTTATGCAGCCAACCAATTCTAGGTCACTAGTTTCAATCTGTAATTAATGACCTAGAATAATCATCATCAGATGCCTGTTTGCTGACTTAATAACAGACAACTGAACAGACTGGTTGGTTCACCATATCTGACACCTCTGTTCACAGTCTTAAAGGGTGGGGGAGAACGAAAAGCTACAAAACCCAGATTACCTACTCAGGCCTAGAGATGGCCCCTGAGGAACAGAGCTAAGGTCAGGCTCATTGGCAGGGCAGAGATGGGGAAAAGCATGTATAGCCACTTCCTGTCTCATATTTGACCTGTGGACATCCTCAGTTTCCAGGACTGAAATTCTGGCACATTTCAAAATTATACTGACTTTTTTTGATCAAAAGCTCCACCTAGTACTCGCTCAAAATTAACACATTTTACACTACAGCAAACTCTCCTACCACCTTTCCAAAGATAGAAACATACAACATTAGCTGTACAAACTGTGACTGCATTAAGACTAACCCTCTAAAAAGGTAGCGGCCATGTGCTATATCATTTGCAGGAAACTATGTTCACAATCTTTTCAGTGCATAGCATCAGCCGCAGTTGAGTCCTGATACAGAAAAAAAGATACTCCCTTACTTGACCCAGAAGAAATCTTACAAAGAGAGATATTGAAAGTAATCTACAAACAGAGTGTCATGGGCATCATCAACTTTGATTTCCAGTTGAGATTCAAAAGATTGCAAAGGTTTTTTTCAATAGTTCTCTTGTATAACTAATAGTGAAGGAGTCACTTGATACCTGCTTTGCACCTCAAATCCAGGCAGGTAAACCCAAGCTATTAAGACACTAGCTCCCTAGAACTTGAGATTTCATCTTGCTTTTCATCATAAAAAAACACAAGCTTATTTCCTTTAGCATTTTGAAAAATCACATTAATTAAAACAGCAATCTTGCTAAAACAGCAATGCACCTAAGTTAGACTGATGGTCTCCTCAAATTTCAACACCATGTTCAGTCTTGTCTGGTATACAAATACATGGATGTTTCTCAGTACAGTTTCTTCAAGTCACAAGACTGAAAGGAGGAGGATTGTTACATCCAGTGTCCCACAAAACATATATAATCAACAATTTCCCACTGATGAAGATGTGCCCACAGCAATCCATGGATTAATCACATACAGACTGGACTATTCTAAATCTCTGGATCAGAATCTGAAGGTGAAGGCAGCATGGAAACTCAGCTGTACAGAATACAGGAACAGATGCCAAGAGCACATCACGGTGTTGTTCCATGACCTGTCCCTATTCACTTATTCTACCAAGTCAAAATACTGGTCTTCAGCTGGCATTTTCAAAAAATGCTCAGAGTTAACCTAACTCTGCTCTGGTAGGAAGTCAATGGCAAAAGACCAGTGCTGAATACTTTTGAAAATCCCAACTTTCATCTTTCAGACCTCAGTGACATGGGACCTGATAACATCAGGTCTCCATTCACAACCCATCAAGACACCTGCATAGTTCCACAAACACCAAAAGTTCAAAAATCAGGAGTCAGAACCCACAAAAATTATGAGGTTGTCTCATAAATTGTAAGGATTTTTTTTTACTTTATTTCAATGATTACTGAGCTGTGTTCTGACTTTAAATTCCCCTGTCCGCCTCCAATATGTGTGTCAATTCACATTGTCAATTTACAGTGACAAATACAATTTTGGCCATCACAGGTAATTTTATGTCCCAGCCCCCACATCAACATTGCACTCTCAACCCTAAAACAACTTATTTTGTGACAAATCCCCAGTCCTCACACTTATCCCAGTTACAGATCAACTCCACAAAACCTGCCACACAGCAATTCTGCACACCTCTTGTCTCGCTACCCCATATGTGCCCCTTACTCCCAGCACACCTCTGCTCCTCCTGTATAGGTTCTTCATTCCAATCTAGACCTAGTTGGAGGAAAAGCTTCAGGGGGAGAGAGAGAGAGGCACACGCATGCACACGCACACACCTGGGAGGAGGGGCAGCTCCAGTGGATCTTCACAATCAGCCTCTTGTAGGCCTTGGGAGAGGGCAACTCCAAGAGGGTCACCTTTTCCTCCATCCCAGGCCTGATATAGAAGCATTATAGAAGAGGAAAGGGAAGGATAGAGGAGCAGAGAGAAAACTGACCCATTTTTCACAAGAAGGGAGGGAGCAGGGATACCTTGAGCTGCTGGGCAATTTTTGTTCTCTCCTCCCCTTCCTCTCTTGAGTAAAAAGTATTGGCTGCTCTCTTCCCCTCCTCCAAAACCTTCTTGGCTCCTGAGGAGAGAAGAAATGTTCTGCAAGTCTCCTACCACAATTATTATTGAGTGACTGTACAAACAAACAAACTCCCCAGGAGACGAGGACATGGGGGAAGGCAATCTATCAGAGAGGGTTTTCTCCAGACAGCCTGAAAAAAATCACTTGAAGGATGAGCCTCTCACCTCATGGGTAAGACTGGCTCCAGCAAGGGCCAAATTTGTGTTACTTATGATACATATGGGAGAGTGGGAAACACTGCCTGCATTCCTCTAGGTCAATACAGCTAATGGTGCCAAGGACAAAACTTGCAAGAGCTACAGACAAGGCATTTTTGGTCAAAGGCTACTGACCATGGAACCTTATTCCAGAAGAGATAAGACTAAGCCCAAGGCTGAATTTTCAGAACAAAATACATGACTCACCTTTGTGCAAAAGGTTTCCGGCAAGAACTGAAGACAAGGGAAAACAGAGGAGAGAAAAATAAAAGAAACACATTAAGAAACCTGCCAAGCAGAGAGCTGAATGCAGCATGGACAACCCTGAGAATCTCACCATATTTAGAATTCATACTATGACAACTGGCTCTGTAAAAATAACTAAGATATGAGTATCAGCACTATATCTAATGCTTTGAAAAGGCAGTAGGTAATGGCATTCATGATTGGATACCTAGCTTGATTTCAAATAAATTGCACCCATTTTGCTCAGTGCCTTAAAATATCCTGTTAAGAAGTAATTTTTTCTATTCTGAGCTATGAGTTTTTCAATTTAAAAGTAAACTATCTTGAGGTGCTAAGCTCTTGCTCAAGCACCTTGACAGCTGTTGATAACTCAGTTGCTTTTAAGGCCAGTTTTTCATATATTTTCACTCCACCGTTTACTTACTTTAAATTAGAGTTTTGTAACCCTTACAATCAAACACAACTCATGTGCCAGCCTATGTTCAGTGAGACAGACGCAGACACTTTCTTCTCATGTCAGTGTTACGATAATGCTCAGCTACGTAAGACGGTACGCTTCTTGAATCAAATTTAAAAGTCCAGCTGCTGGTTTTATTTACCAGTGAACTACATTTCTCTTTTTCCGAGACTCAGCCCTGTCTACTCTATTGAGTTTAGGTCGAATTAGCGGTTTACATCGATTTAACCCTGCACCCATCCACACAACCAAAGCCATTTTTTTCTAACTTAAAGGGCTCTTAAAAATCAGTCGTACTCCTCCCTGACAGGGAATTATGCTGAAATCCGACAGCTGCCAGGTCGAATTTGGGTAGTCGTGGTCACAATTCGACGGTATTGGCCTTGGAAGCATCCAGAGTGCTCTATGTGACCACTGTGGACAACACTCTCAAATCAGAGTCATGAGCCAGGAAGACGGAAAAGGGCATCTGCGAATTTTAATCTCATTCCTGTTTGGCCAGCATAGGCAATCTGCAGGTGAGTGGCAATCTCATCAGCCAAGGTGACCATGATGGAAGTCCAGAATCTCAAAGAACCCCAGCATGGACCCGAAGGGAGATATGGAATCTGACGGCTGTATGGGGAGATGCATCATGCTAACAAACTCCATTCAAAAGATGAAATGCCAAATATTTGAAAAAATCTCCAAGGACCTGAAGGACAGAGGCTATCACGGACCCGCGCGAGACCACATGGAAACTTAAGGAGCTCAGGCAAGGCCTACCAAAAAAAGAGAGGCAAACAAGCCCTCTCAGCGTCAGAGCCCTAGCAGTGATGTCTTCTATGATTGGCAGCATGCACATGTCTCAGGCAGCACCACCACTACCCCAAACTATGGTTGACTCAGTCAATGGAGTTAGCATCAACGGGATGTGGGCGTTTTAGGACGAGGAAGATGGATGATGATAGGTTGAAGATAGCTCACAGCAAGCAAGCGGAGAAACGTTTTCCCTGACAGCTAGGAACATTTCTCACCGATGGACTTGGAGTCAGTATCCCTCGATCCCACCCCAGGCTGCCTCCTGGACCTTGAGGTGGAGAAGGACCTCTGGGAGTGTAACTTTGTAAATATTATACATGGTTTAAAAGCAAGTGTTTAATGATTATTTGCCTTGGCATACATGGCAGTACAGCTACTGGAAAAGTCTGTTAACTGTCTGGATGGAGCAGAAATCCTCCAGGACATCTCATAAAGCTCTCCCATTACTTCCTAAAGCCTTGCAAATGTTCTGGGAGGCACCTTATTCCATCCTCCATGTAGGACACTTTACCACACCAGGCAGTAGCACAGAGTCTGGAATCATATGCAAACACAGCGTAATGGCTCCCAGTGTATGCTGCTGGGCGAGCATTTCAAAAACGAACAGCTGTTTGTATCGCTCTGTGTTATCCTCAGTGCAGTGATATCATTCTGCGTCACCTGGTTGAAATAATCGGTATTTTATTCGGGGAATTCAGAAGAGGTGCCTGTTCCTGCTGGGCTGTTTGCCTCTCGGATGAACACAAATGTTCCCCGTCGGGTAGCCATGCGGCCAGTATACCACATGGCAAGCCGGCACTGTCCTGCGGTCGGATGGGGGGTGAAAAATGAATGCCATGCACAGAGAAGTTGGAGCTGTGTGCGACAACCCAAGGGTGGTTAGTTGGTTTGTGCTGCACCGCTTAACCCACAATAACTGCAGGCCCCTCCTCTTCTCTCAAAACTTGCCAACCCTTTTTAATTGGTCACCCAACCAATGCCCATCTGCTTGGTATGGGAAAAGGCGCTGCTGTTTGAAACCATTACCCAATGTATATGAAGGCTAAAGAAGCCAAAAGAGCTGAAACATGTCAACTGAGCCGATAGACGCTTGCAAGCCAATTCTGTTGCCTGGCCCTGCGTGAGTGATTTCTCACACGCAAACGAGCATTACCTCAAGTATTAGAGGCCAAGCTGCCGACCTGACGGTACCTGAAAAGCCACAGTGGTATTTATGCATGTTAAAACGAGAAGGCGCTATGATTACCATCGCAAGTCTATCCATTGTTCTCACATACAAATGTTGTCTTTTTTAATACCATCTGTACCCTTCTATTTCCCTCCTCTTGCTGCAAATGTTTTGACGCTCACACTATCTTCTCCTTCCCAGAGGCTAGCGAAGATTAGAAGGCAAAAAAAAAAAAAAAAACACACTCCCAATGAAATGTTCTCTGAGCTCATGCAGTCCTCCCACACTGAAAGAGGACCTAAATAATAAGTCTAGATAATAAGATGGGTGAACTAGAGTGCCTTGTGTTAAAGGAGGATATTGATATAATAGGCACCACAGAAACCTGGTGGAGTGAGGTTACAAAATATATTGGAAGGACAGAACAGGTCGGGGAGGGGAGGAGCAGCAATATATATAAAAGAAAATGTAGAATCAAATGAAGTAAAAATCTTAAATTAATCCACATGTTCCATAGAATCTCTATGGATAGTAATTCAATGCTCTAATAAGAATATAACAGTAGGGATCTATTATCGACCACCTGACCGGGACAGTGCTAGTGATTATGAAATGCCAAGGGAGATTAGAGAGGCTATCAAATAAAGAACTCAATAATACGGGGGATTCCAATTATCCCCATATTGACTAGGTGCATGTCACCTCAGGATGAAATGCAGAGACAAAATTTCTTGATACTTTAGATGCCTGCTTCTTGGAGCAGCTGTTACTGGAACCCACAAGGGGAGAGGCAATTCTTGATTTAGTCCTGAGTGGTGCATAAGATGTAGTCCAAGAGGTAACTATAACAGGACTGCTTGGAAATAGTGACCATAATATAATAACATTTAACATTCCTGTGGTGGGAAGAACACCTCAGCAGTCCAACACTGTGATATTTAATTTCAGAAAGGGGAACTATGCAAAAATGAGGAGGTTAGTTAAATAGAAATTAAAAGGTACAGTGACTAGAATGAAATTCCTGCAAGCTGCATGGACACTTTTCAAAGACATCATAATAGAGGCCCAACTTAAATGTATACCCAAATTAAAAAACACAGTAAAAGAACTAAAAAAGAGCCAGCGTGGCTTAACAACCATGTAAAAGAAGCAGTGAAAGATAAAAAGGCATCTTTTAAAAACTGGAAGTCAGATCCTAGTGAGGTATATAGAAAGGAACATAAACACTGCCTAATTAAGTAAGTGTAATAAGTGTAATAAGAAAAGCCAAAAAGGAGTTTGAAGAACAGTTAGCCAAAAACTCAAAAAGGTAATAACAAAATGTTTTTTTAAGGACATCAGAAGCAGGAAGCCGGCTAAACAATCAGTGGGGCTCCTGAACGATTGAGATAAAAAAGGAGACCTTAAAGACAATAAAGTCATTGCAGAGAAACTAAATGAATTATTTGCTTCAGTCTTCATGGCTGAGGATGTTAGGGAGATTCCCAAACCAGAGCCTTCCTTTGTAGGTGACAAATCTGAGGAATTGTCACAGATTGAAGTGTCACTAGAGGAGGTTTTGGAATTAATCGATAAACTTAATAGTAATATGTCACCGGGACCAGATGGCATTCACCCACAAGTTCTGAAAGAAATCAAATGTGGAATTGTGGAACTAACAACTATGGTTTGTAACCTGCCCTTTAAATCAGCTTCTATACCCAGTGACTGGAAGATAGCTAATGTTAATGTCCAATATTTTATAAAGGGCCTCTAGAAGTGAGCCCAGCTCAATTACAGACCGGCAAGTCTAACATCAGTACCAGGCAAAGTAGTTTGAAAACAATAGTAAAGAATAAAAATTCTCAGACACAAAGATGAATATAAATTGTTGGGCAAAAGTCAACATGGTTTCTGTAAAGTAAATCATAGCTGCTTACTAATGCTATTAGAGTCTTTGAAGGGTCAGACAAACATGTGGACAAGGCAGATCCAGTGGACATAAGTGTACTTAGATTTCCAGAAAGCCTTGACAAGGGTCCCTCACCAAGGCTCTTTATGTAAATTAAGTTGTCATGGGATAAAATGGGGAAGGTCCTTCCATGGATTAAGAACTGTTAAAAGAAAGGGAACAAAGGGTAGGAATATAAATGGTAATTTTCAGAATGGAGAGGGAATAACTAGTGGTATATTCCTGAAGGGTCAGTCCTAGGACCAATCCTATGTCAACTTATTCATAAATGATCTGGAGAAAGGGGTAAACAGTGAGATGGCAAAGTTTGCAGACGATACTAAACTGCTTAAAGCAGACTATGAAGAACTTCCAAAAAGATCTCACAAAACTAAGTGATTGGCAACAAAATGGCAAATTAAATTAATGTGGATAAATGTAAAATAATGCACATTGGAAAAAAAAACCCCAACTTACATACAATATGATGGGGCTAATTTTAGCTACAACTAATCAGGAAAGACATCTTGGAGTCATTGGATAGTTCTCTGAAGATGTCCACGCAGCGTGCAGTGGCAGTCAAAAAGCAAACTGGATGTTAGGAATTATTACAAAGGGATAGAGAATAAGAGAAGCAATAATTTTTGAAGTTTGTCATCTGCTGCTACAAAAATTTTCTCCATTTTATAAAGATTACAAAATTATGAAAATCAATCAAAATTAATAAAGATGAAAAAAAAGAGAAGAGTTAATAACAGGAAAAAAATATTTAGAACTGGTCTAAAAGCTTCTAAATAAGCTTAAAATACAGGCAGCTAAAAGAATCACATTTTATTTTAAATTCCTTTGGATATTTTTCTCTAGCCTTTCTATGGTGGTGTTAGCTTAAATCTTGACTTTTGCACAAAGAACACTTACTGCTAAACAGTAAAAAACTATTTCAGTTGTTTCTCTTTATTCTCCCTTGCTCATCAAGTTGTTTATCATTTGTATGCTTGAATAGAGCTCAAGATTATAATAAAGAGTTAAAACAGGACAAGAACAGAAGACACGGAACTAGATGGATTAAGAGCAATTCCTTTGTTTTAGAGTTTGCAGTTCTTCCTGTTGCTCATCATGAATTGTGGTGCTTGAGTGTACTTTGGTGTCCTTGGCCTCTGTTTGTCAGAGGGTGAAGATGGATGGCAAGGGAGAGATCACTTGATCATTACCTGTTAGTTAATTCCCTCTAGGACACCTGGCATTGGCCATTGTTGGTAGACAGGATACTGGGCTGGATGGACCTTTGGTCTGACCCAGCATGGCCATTCTTATGTTCAATTCAACAGGTTAATCGTTAATATTTGGAGGATTTTCTTGCCATGCTGTATTAGGAGGAGAACATCATCAGACAGACATTTATATTGTTTTATTTAACTAAAACAACGTTATGTATTCTGGATGTTTTTCCTTCAAGAGCAAACATATAATATTTTAACAAAACAAGCATATGAATTTTTGAATTTAGTTAAACATTCAAGTTTTTTAAAGTCAGGTTAGTTTTTGTTAAAATTGTTTTCAACTAAAATAGTTAAATATTTAACAAAAAAATCAAAGCGACTATGTCAGTCAGGTCAACATGAGACTTAAAATATTGGCTTCCCCAGTAACTCAGTCATCTTCACCTTCATTTTCCTGTTTGTTCATAATCTGGAAAAGAAAAATAAGCTTTCCTGCTTTTTCAGGTCCCAAACAATTTCTCAGTTTGGAATGAATTAGTCCAAAGGAACAAAATATTCTTTCTACACCGGCAGAAGTAGCTGCTGCTGTTAAAAGTGAAATTATCACTTCAACAGTCTCTGAAACCAAGTGCTTAAGTGACTTCCACCAGTTCACTGGTGTGACTTTCTTTAAAACATCATCAGCAAACATATTTCTTGAATGGTTCATGCTTAGCTCTGAAGTTTATTAGAGTTGGCATTATGGAGGGATGATTGCTTAGTGTCCATGTCATAGCCAACTCCTCCTCTTCAGCAGTTAAGGTTTGACCCTGGTATGAGTATTGAGAATATTTGCAAGAAAATGAACTGGAGATAGTGCTTGTCCCATTTGTTTTTTTAATGCTTGTAATTTAACTTTGTCATTGCATATTTCTCTTTCTAAGATCTCACTCAGTTCCTTCCAAATTTCAACAGCATCAGCAATAAAACAGCTATTTCCCTACATTTTGTTCAAGGCTACGGAAATAGGCTTCAGGGTACTCAGCATGTGTTCAACATTTCTCTTAAGCCCAATGTTGAGAACTTTGGCTGTTAGAGTGACATCTATTTTTTTCATGATTTTGTTCATAAACTGTCATCAGATTAGGCCAGTTCTTGATATATTGCTCAAAACAGTCCACTACTGAGTTCCACTTCATGTCTTGTGGGAGAGTTAGCTTGGTTCCTCCCACTTTTTTCAGAGTAGCTGCTGAAAAGTGGTTGTTATGGAAATATTTTGCAATTTCAACATTAGCCTTTATTTCTGGAACACTGAAATCTTTGGCTAGGAGGTGCATCAAATGAGCACTGCAACCATATATTATTAGGTTGGAACTCTTTCCACTCTCTTCTAAATAATTTCTTCTCATCTTGGATACATTTGCAGCATTGTCTGTGACCAAGCTGCGTACTAGACAGTTGAATTTTTTCCCCACAGTTTGTTATAGCTCTTACTGCTACTTCTTGTAAGTATTCTGCTGTGTGTACATTTCCTGATGTATTAGTTGTTTCTTTAAGGAAGACATTCCCTTCTTCTGTTGTCACACAAACATATACAACAGGATCATTGTGGACATTGCAAAAGGTCTAGAGTCTTGAAGAGTGGAGCACATTGCTCAATTTCTTTTTCATACACTTTATCCAGCAATTTGCCTGCGACATCTGCTCTCTTGGGTGGATTGTATCCTGGTGTTAATGAAGTGTGGGGTTCTCAATCATACAGAAAGGAGAGTCTGTTGTATAAACAAACCAGGCAATTTTTTTCATCAATTACCTCTTTTTGCAATCTGCTGGTTCTTATCACAAACTTACCTATGAAACTTTTGAAACTTTGCACTTTTAGAGAGAGGTAAGGTATTGACTCTATGTACACAAATTTGTGGAGGGATGATAGAGTTGAGGTCTGTTATTTCTCATCTCTACATCTTATTTATTTAAAAACATTTTTGCTGTTAACAAGCATGTTATCTCTGGAGACACAAATCCAGTTTGAGAACTGCAAAACTAAGGATCACTGATGGTATCTTATAGTCTGAGCACTGAGTCCCATTGGGTAGATAGAAAGATTAACCTAAATAATCTATACAGAACCCCCTGGAACCTCATAAGGTTGGGTCCCTAATCCATGAACTATTGGAACTCATTTACAAAACTTTTCTTAAACATTACATGAATATATTGTCTCATGCTACAGAATTAGAATTTATAATCCCTATTCCATGATGAGATATCTTTGAGCTTTAATCTTAATTAAAAATATCTTTAGATAGATTATTTCCCCTCAAAAAGCATTTTATCAAAAAATCCAATTTAAATTTAATTTTTTTTTTTTTAAATCATTGATTTTTATCACCCTGCTGCAAGCTGAGTTCACAAAAACTGACCAGGTAGGAGTGAAGGGTAACGAAGGGGGAGAGAACAAGAGTTAATAAACAGAAGTACAAGCCAGATTCTCCTGAAAACAGATGGTACAACAGGTCCATTACAGAGCAGAACTAGCATCTCTATCATTAAGGTAGAAGCTAGCTTCCAATTAGAAGTCTGACTTCCAGCCTGCTCCCCAAAGTACATCTTACTCAAAAAAGCTAATACCCTGAATGTCACAACCCAGAACCATTTTACCCAGGGATGAGAAATTTCTCAAGACTGTTTTGACTCATCATATCTCTAAAATGACTTGGCCTACAAACTCCAAATGTATATATTTATTTTGTTGGCCTTCCTGAAGAGTAGATGCTTTCAATGTTTGCGGGGGGAGGGGTTGAGGGATGGAGGAGAGAAAGAGTTAGTGGACAACATGTAAAGATTTATAACATGAAGAGCTTGTGTGATGGGGTCTATGTTCTGTGCTCAGTAGGTAGGACAGGCATTAACTAGGAGCATATAAGAACAGGGATACAAAAAGAAGGAAGTGGAAAACTGGAAGGAGAGGACAGCAAATACTCTATTCCTGCTTAACCTAGTGAATAAATAGGAAGCAGCCACGAACCAGAGAAGTTAATTATTGTTCTTACACAGAAGATTTAATTTAGTAATTTAAGGATTTGCATGCTGCAAGATGTTCTCTTCTTTGAAGCAAACCAACTGTTTGCTGTTTTGCCTTTAAAAAAAAAGATCAACATGTTGAAGTAAAACCTGATCCTGACTCCCAGTCAGTTAGACTAAGGTGGAGAAACAGTCTGTGCAGAGGTGCATCAAAATGGAAAGATGCATTATTTTGCTTTATGCCCTCCCTTCTTGTAATCTATGGCTCCATTCTTACACTGGTACAGAGCTGTCTTTATGAGGCTATTACAGTAGGCTTTCAATTTCTTTTTAAATGTTTGTAAGTATAATCTGACCTGCTGCTGACTGCATGGGTTCCTGAGCCTAAACTAGGGAATGCATGGATAAGGTTGAGGGCAGGAGACCAGGGGAAAGCATGAAAGAGTAGGATTTGTGGGAGCCATGGAGAGCTGTACTCCCTGGACTCAAAACGTGGGCAAGGAGCAATGAGGAAGGCAAGAGGTTTTGTGAAGAACTGCTTTGAACTATGGATGAAAAGAGCTAATTAACTGTTCAATCTTATTATTAAGGGGAGAAGGTGTGCAGGCATGTGTGTAGAATCTAGGAGCAAAAAAGAGGGACATCAAAAGTAGGTATGGAATGGAGAAAGCTGGAGGTTTTTATACACATTTTAAAACTAGACACTAACATTTTCTAAATATAAAAATCTTTAAAGTACGTAAAGTTTTTGGTGTGAATAAAAGACTCTCCCCCTCTGTCATCCACTACTCTCACACCCCAATCAGGTATAATTCTCTTCCTCCATCCCCAATTTACCCCTCCCCTTCTATGATTTACTACAATCTGCAGAAGGGGAGACAAGCTTTGATATGCTCACAAGAACTGCCAGAAAAGTGCTCCTCTCACAGGCCTTATTAACCAACTTAATTTAAACTGTTGCTGTTTATTTTCTCTCTGATTTTTTTTTAAATGAAGGAAATTCCCAACAAAAATCTCCATTCAATACAGAGTTAATTTGTTTGTTTCAGCAGAGTCCAGCTAACTTCCAAAAACAATATTATACTTTTTAAAAAACCCAAACACTACTACTAGAGTCGGGAAAAGTACATTTAAGGGATCCATACAGTCCTTATCTCACTCCACCTGGTTTGCAGTCAACCTATTCAGCCTTAGCTCTGAGTGAAACATTCAAACCCTATGTGAATTATGTTTTGCATTTTGAATCTTTCATGCATGATTTTCACAAACATACAAACAAGCATAAGCTGAGGAGCCAGGGCCCCAGACCCCAGCCTCACCACCTTTTTGGCCAGGACAAACTTAAGTGGTACTAAAACCTCATGCCTCAGGTCTCAAGGCCACTCACTCATATTTGGAGGGGCTGGCATAGGGGTTCATGGGCCAGGAGAATCAGGCTATTGGGGGATGGGGGAAAATGCCTAAATACACTTTAAATGGCTTTCCACAGCCCCTGCATACCAGTTAAGTTTTGTTTGTACAAAAGTTAGTCAAAAACAATTATGTCACCCAAAAAAGGGAACAAAAACAATACCAGTTGATTTAAGTGACATAGCTAATCAGAGATCTTAAAATCGCTGATTTGAAATACAGAGTAATCAATTGAGTACTCCCTATAAACCGCACCCAAATTGGAGTGAAATTTATCAAACTACTTTAACCAATTCATAAAAAATCCATGTTCTATTTAGAGAAGTCATTAGAGGTTTTGGGTGGCAGAGGCACCTGGATGCCCCTGAGCCCACATCGCCAGCATATCCCGCCAAACACCGGGGCTGGGTAGGCACTGCCGACCCCCTGGCTCGCTGCCCTTCTGCCCCGCAGAACCCACCCACACAAGCCCCTCGGCGCGGCAACAGCCCCAGGGCTGTGCCACCCGCACCCACCAGCCCCTGCCCACAGACATGTCTCTCTACCTAGGTGCTGGTGGGGTCCTCAGCCCTGATGCTCAGCAAGGGACTTATCCTCATGGGGGGTGGAACTACTCCTATTTTACAGGTGGGAGCTGGGTACAGGGTGAATCGACTTGCCCAAGGGCACAGGAGAAGCCTCCAACCTGGGAAATGAACCAAGATCACCTGTCTTTAGTCTCTCCCACTCTCCCGCCCATGCTCTATTGTCTACACCATCTGGGATCTGGTGCCCCTTTTGGGGCCATGAGCAGGTTTCAGGGGGTCCAATCAAAATAAACCAGAGAGCAGGACTGGCATTGGACTCGCTGGAGCCCAGGGCAGAAAGCCAAAGCCTGAGCCCTGCGGTGCAGGGCTGATGCCACAGTCCGAGCAACAAAGTTTCACAGAGCCCCCTGTGGTATGGGGCTCCAAGCAGTTGTCCTTCTTGCTATCCCCTAATGCCATCCCTGGCTTTTAAGCAACTGGATATGCAGAAAAACAATTGTGGCATAGGCGGGCAAGGGAATTTTTATAGCATTTGAGTGGCCTCAGGACGAAACAGGTTGAGAACCCCTTCTCTATACCATTCTTCCAACTGCTGGGAGCAGGGCTGGCCTCTCTTCAGCTTCCCCTATGGATGCTTGTCTTCCACTCCTAAATCCTTGCTCTTCCTGCCAGAGGCAGGTTCATCACAGCAGCAATTTCCTGTATGTTGTGAGGGTCATGCTGTTATGCCTCTGACTTGCTACTTCATCCAGTGGCCCATAGTGCCTAGTTCCAACTGGTGCCATTTTAACCAATAGCTTCCAGGTTCCTATTCTTTTTAGGTATGTTCAAGAATCACAAAGTGGCTGTTTGTCAGAAAAGCACTCAATAAAACAATGTATTTTTTACAAGAATGAGGCCATGCCCTGTGAGACCACATATTTTGCATCAAAGAAAGACCAGTTCCTTATGCTGCTGAAAAAATATGTCCAACGCGCTCATGTCTCAGAAGGCGAGATGATAAAGAAGCAGCATCCCACCTTTGCCCTCTGCAATCCAGATTACTTGTAGGCCATGTAGATTTCTTGTCCTATTTTGGGTATTCCTCCTGATGTTCCAAAGCAGCTGTTGATACATGGTATGCCCACACCTTGAATGTTGCATGCAGTTCTGATTGCCCCCATTTAAAAACAAAGATGTATTAGAAGTGGAAAAAGTATAGAGAAGGGCAACATAAATTATCAGGGGTATGGAACAGCTTCCATGTTCAGCTTAGAAAAGAGATGACTGAAGGGCATATGATAGATGTCTATAAAATCATAAATGGTGTGGAGAATGTGAATGAGGAAGTTTTATTTATTCCTTTGCATAACACACAAACCAGAGGTCACCCCATGAAATTAAGAGGTAGGAGGTTTAAAGTCAACTTGTGGAACTTGTTGCCAGGGGATGTTGTGACAATCTAAAGTATAACTGGGTTTAAAAAAAAAAAAGTTGTTCATGGAGGATAGGTCCATCAGTGGCTATTAGTCAAAATGGTCAGGGATGCAACCCTATACTCTGGGAGTCCCTAAACTTCTAAATGCTAGAAGCTAGCACTGAAATGCCAGGAGATGGATCACGTTATAAATTGCCCTGTTGTGTTCACTCCCTCTGAAGCAGGGCTGGCTCCAGGGTTTTTGCTGCTCCAAGCGGTGAAAGGAAAAAAAAAAGCCGTGATTGGCGGCAGCTCCACCGTACTGCTTTCTTCTTCGGTGGCAGGTCCTTCCCTCTGAGAGGAACTAAGGGACCCGCCGCCAAATTGCCAGACGTGCCGCCCCTTCCCCTTGGCCACCCCAAGCACCTGCTTGCTGAGCAGGTGCCTGGAGCCGACCCTGGTCTGAAGCATCTGACACTGGGTACTAGATAGACCATTTGTCTGACCCAGTATTGCCATTATTACCAGGACTCTTTTACAGGCTGTCACTGTAGTTTGTGTGGTAGCTCTTTCATATCAGATGATCTCTCGTTCAGGTCACACGCCAAGGCTTCGGCTCATGCCCAAAGCTCATATTGCAGTGCTGTAGCAGTAGCAGGGATGCAGCACTACTAAATATACCATCCTTGTGCAAAACTGTTTTGTCCTTGTTGCTATTCTAGCTGAAAGGTGAAGGTCCCAGGGTAATTCTTAAAAAGAGGTGAGGATAAACCCCAGTGCAGTGGCTAGCTATTCCTCCTTCAATAAAATGAGTTCTAATCTCTAAGGCTGAATGCATAAGTGCTAGGTTTGCCTGAAAACAAGTATTTCATAATTTTTCATTTATGAAACATGCTTCATAAAATGAAAATTCACTTTTATCACATGCTCTCTCCATTTGACATTGCTGGCCAGGAAGGAATATTGAAATGAGTTTAATATATATCTATATTTAGCTCCAATATGTGATTTACAACTGATAGTCATAGCTGAAAAGTTTTTAAACATGGTTGGAACTATCGTCAGAGTGATAAAGGACCCTCTGAATCTAGTTGCTCTTTCCTTTCAACACCTCTCTCTGCATTTCTCTCAGATCATCACACAAGAGGTTATTGCAGTTCTATCAGCAAGGAAAACATTTCTGTTATATCCTTGGAGGCAGTCGGTTTAGGAAGAAATCACTTGAGGCCAGACAGCTAACAAAACTATCATTTATTTACACATACAGAGCTCACCTAACCAGCCGAGTAGGCTAGGCTATCCCCTAATAATCTAACTCACTTGCCAGGGGAACAAAAACCATGACAACCAAATACACAACAATTTCAGACTTTCCTTTGGTTTCCCTATATTTTCTAGCACCTCCCAGTGAAGGTCCTGTAGTTCTGCCTGGGGTGCAGGATATTCATTTGTTCCTCATTTACTTTAATCAAACCCACAGCAAGGTCAGGGGCACTCCAGACCCCAGCACGTGCTTGGGGCGGGAAGCTGTGGGGGGCACTCGGCCGGCACCACAAGGGCTGCAGGCAGGCTGCCTCCGGTGGTTTGCCTGTGGAGGGTCCACCAGTCCCGCAGCTTCGGTGAACCTCCCACAGGCGTGCCTGCGGAGGGTCCGCCGGTCCCACAGCTTCCGAGGACCTCCTGCAGGCACGCTGTCAGAGGCAGCCTGCCTGCCGTGCTTGGGGCAGCAAAATCCCTAGAGCCACCCCGGAGCAAGGTATTGTGTTCTAACGTTAGTTGTGCTGAGATATGTTTGGAATCAATTACCTATTGAGCTACATAGTATGTGGTGGTGTTATCTTCAATACATGAAGATATGCCATCACACATAATGTATGCAAAGATGCACATGGCCAGCGGGATTGCAGACACATGCACAAACGGAAAGGGAATATAGACAAGCAATGTGGTTAGGAACAGGAAGTGCAGATGTACAAACTCAATAGGAGGAAAGGTAGATGCTCATTAACCAAAACAAGGCTCTCACTCTGTTCAAAGACAGCTGTAGGTTGTATTTGGTGAGATGACTTCAAATGAGCAAGGGAAAAGTGCAGCCAAAAATCTTCTCCAGTTGAGGTAGAAGTATGTCTCACTAAGCCATTTGGAATGCAATGCCTTGCAGTTTCTTTTTAAAACAAGCAGGAAAAATTTGGGATTGAAATAGCAGAAGGGGAGAAGATTTCTGATAGTAGAGGGCACTTTGATTTAGCAGACAGAGACATAACAAGATCCAGTGGTTGGAAATTGAAGGTAGACAAACTCAAATTGGAAACAGAGTGCATATTTTTAAGTGAGGGTAAATGAAAATGAATTTGCCATGATATGTGGAAAGGAAATGCACAGGACTGGAATGTATGGACAGGAGACAATAACATGCGCCAACTGATTCATCTGTGGTGTAACTATTTAAATCAAAGGACTTATGCAGGAACTAGTGACCAACTATGCATGAGAGGAGAGGTCTAAAAAAAACTGCATTCAAGGACTGTACATACAATACATTGGTGGCTGCACATATGGAGTCTGTGCTAACTTGTACATAAAAGGCATCAGGGATGGAACCCATAATATTTATCTCTGAAAACATTAGTCCATTGCCACTTGAGCTAAGGGAGAATCTGTTTAGTATAATAACGTAACAAGTTAAACACTAAGTTTAAAATCACGATAAATTAAGACTCTACAGAGAAGGCTCTGAGAAATGAGTCATTGAACAGCTGATCACATTTAAAAAAATATTAGACAATATCTTTCAGTCTCAAATGGATATTTTCTCTTTCCCCAAATCAGGGTGGATGTGCCTGGGTGAAGCAATCAGGTGATTGGGAAGATGCAGCAAGCATGGAAGCAACTACATTTTGGCACCACAGCAAAGGATCTATCTGATTCACTGATAAAAAGCCAAGTGGTAGAGACATTTCCCGAAGAGAGAACAATCTTGGTTTTTCCCCCTGAGAGTGCCAGTCTCCAGCTTCTCTGTAGTATCTTTCAAAGCCTGTACATGGTTTTTATGTCACACTAGACATCCAGTTTTACTGATAGGTGCTGGAGTTTTCTGTGGTGGCCAACTGCAGGTACTCTAGGGTGCCTTTTCGGTAGCTGGCCACCCGGGAAGGCTCACGCACCAGGACCCCTTCAGTTTGCTTTTTCTCCAGACACTCTGTTATCATCCCCGCTAAGTCATCTCGCAACCGCTGCTGATTCTCCCTGGAAATAGCAGGAGAAGAAAAATTTCAGTGACTCATGCAGTACAGGTAACTAGGATCCTTAGTTCCCAAGCATTTTTAGACAATTCTATCCTGCCATTTTTCCAGAAGCCCTCAATATACTAATGAGATGGAATTGATTCTAAGTGGACTTAGAAATCCAATTGAGGGTCTACTTGTGACAGTTTGACAATATGGGTTACTGTCTCTGCCAAAGAAGTTTGTTTTAGCATCACAGTCTCCCACCTGTAGAGTCTATGAAGTCACTTTGAATGAAGAGGAGAAAAACCTGAACTGGATTCACAAACCTAGTTAAAAGCAGACTATGACTCTGACTCTATGACCAGACCCAGTTTCAAGTACCTGTAATATTCACCTGCAGGTGTTTCTCAAAATAGTGGTAGTATTATTAGAATTGCCACTCTGCCAGAAATTCATGGGACATGTATGATTTTCACAGGTATATCCCATGCAGAACAATTCATAAATTCCCATATATATAAGATTGGTGCCATATCACAGAGTGAAGACATAAACATCACAGCTAGCAATAGGTACAGTCTGAGCGATACCTTCCAACATACCTTCAGACGGAGTGCCAAAACCCTAGAGACAATTCTCTGTTGCTCTTTTAAAAATTTATTTAGGTTAAAAAAAGTGCCTAGTTAGAAGAGAAATATACTGAAGAAAGGAGGTCAGGAATATCACTTCCTAAGCCCACAGATAAATGTTTGTGGGGAAAAAAAAAAAAAAAAAAAAATCACTCAGGAGTGCGTGGGATTTTAAATTATCCAGAAAACTAGATGCTTTCTGGTCTGACAAAAATCACCTCTTACCCTGAGAGAAAGGCAGTCCCTTCTGCTTCAGGTAGATATGAATGGGAGGAATGGTGAACTTGTGCAATGGGACATGACCTAATTCTCAAAACTTTTGCAATAAAAAATTTTACATTTATTTAGTGCCTTTCACCCCAAAAGAGCCCAAACTACCATATACAGTATGTAAAGGAATTACTTCAATCTGTATTGAAACAGTCACTTCTGAGGTGGATCACAGCTGTGTAAATAGTACACAGCAACAGTACACAATGGTTAGGAGAGGAAGTGAAGAAGAACTCCGTATCTCACTGAAACTATTTGGAAAAATGTAATCAACTAGACTTGAATTTGATCATGTCGCTGGAACTAATGCCCTTTGTACTGAGCAAAGTACATCTTAAATCACCACAAGTGGTCAGGAACTCAGTTATGTCACTTCTGAAAGGCAGCACTTCAGTGTCACCACATCCCTTTACTTTGGAAACTGACTCAGTGTTAATTCAAAAGGAAGACTGTTACCTACTTGGGTCTGATTAAACCAGGACATCAATCTAGCATTTTTACCTAGTAACTCCTCTCTTATGTTCCAGAAACTGAAGTTTTGTTTAGAAGTTTTTAAAAATTAAGTCTCTAGACCTTATGCCTGTGAAGGTAATCTTCAAAATGAGAACCCAATATAAACAAAGAGGTGCCTGAGTCTGCAGGCAACCTAAAATGATAACTAAGAGTTGTTAACTGCTCTCATTCATCTCATTTTGGTATAGAGTCTGAAGCTTAGTGATGACAGTTTAATGTTAGTGTTACTAACTGTTTCACTAATGATCAAATCATACAAGAAAAAAGGGAAGTTACATAATAAAATCTGAACATTCTATTGTTATTGGCATGTCATTTTAGTGGTAAAAGTGATTGGAGCTCAGACAGGGGGTAAAGTTTGGGAGAGTATCACCACTCTTCCCCCCCCCCCACCCCCAATCTGAACCTACACCTACTAAATCAACATCCCTTTCTGGTGAGTTTTCCTTGAATGTCTCTCATCCAAGGCCCTGATCCAGTAAAGTATGTAAGCCTATTAGCAATCCCAGAACTAATGCTATTATGTATACTTGCATACATTGCTATACACATACAAAGCTTTGTCCTTGTCTTCATGGGTCCCACATTTCCTGGCAGATTTCACTAGCCTCAGAAGCTCACTGTGACCCTCCACATAGTCCTTCTCTCTCTAGAGGCAAGGGTCACAGCCTACTGAGCCATTTTCATCATAAGCCAACAAGGGAGATAAGGAGAAGCAATCTTCCCTTGCACAGTTTCTGTTATCTCCCAGTCTCAGTGATTAATCAAGGGGTGGGGGAGCCCTGGCTCACCCTCTACTCCAAGCTCCAGCCCAGGGACCCTAATAGTATCAGCTATGGTAGCTGACCTTTTAGAAACAAGACACATACAATTCCCTGGGCTACTTCTCCAGAACAGCCCCCACTTCACTCATACCTCAGAGCCTTCTTCCTTGTGCCTGATACTGTGTGCCCTGCTCAGTCTCTCCAATAGCACAACTTCCTCCCACAGCTCCTGACATGCACACCCAACTGGGAGGTTTTTAACTAGTTTCAGCCAGCCCTGGACTGGCTTCAGGTGTCCCAATCAACCTAGCTGTCTCCACTGCTTTTTGGAAGAATCTTAATTCGCCCCAGGTGTCTTGATTAACCTGGAGCAACTGCCATTTGGTTACCATGGTAACAGGGATTTGTTTAGCCTGGGGCTAACATACCTGTTTCTCAGTACTTTCCTATAGCCATCTGGCCTTGCCCTGTGCCAGCTATTGTATATATTTGCATGTGTTCATATGCACATACACTGCTGTGTCCTTGACATGAGCCCAAGGAATACCAAAAAGTATAATAAGTTAAAAATTCTGAGGAGATAAGTGCACTTCAGCACTTTTGGTGAAGGCTGAAATTCAAGGTCTGAGAGCTTCTTTCTCCCTTCCCACAAATAAAGAACATCTTACACAGAAGGAGGTGTTGGGAGATTATACTGCTGGTCCTTCACCCCTGTCAGCCAATAGGTAATCTCAGTTCCTTTGCCCTAATATGTCAGAGAAGAGAGAAGCACAATTTAGGGATTACATAGGCACAATATATGATTTATATGCTTTATGTTATACTGTATTATATTATGGTTGTATTGTCTTTGCTTACTGTATGTAACAGGCACCCAGAGCATAGGATGGGCACCTATCAGATGTTATAAACTGAAACAAATAAATGTAACAAAGCAAAGGTGATCAAATTAATAGGTCTCTCCCACCAGGCCCATTCACCACTGCCTCCTCTCCAAATTTTTGTTACCAATGATATGTTTTACCTACAGTACTTCCTGGACATCTGTTTTGCCTTGACTTATGCCTCAAATGCTTTTTCAATGGCTATATTAATTCTAGAGTGGTCTCTCCATCACCCTGTGGCTATGTTACCAACAGATATGTCTCTCTTGCTCTCCTGCTGTTTGTCTAAGACAGGTGAACATCTCAGGTGTATGATACCTTTAGATAAGTTTCATTCCTGTGTGTTTGTAGGCATGGTATATGTTACCTTCAGGTACGTCTTTCCTCTCATTTTATACTGGAAATGCCAGTCTGTCCTCTTCAGGATGGTGATAGTAGACCCACTTACATGAATCCGTAAAGCTAAAAATAAACAAACAAGCAACCAATGCTTGATTTGGAAACAATGCATGAACATGTTCATTTTCTGTGCAAACTTGTGCTATGGCAGAGGTGTATCTAATTGTCATTGATGTCTTAAGACTCATTCTGTGAGCAAATGACATTAAAACTACCCATATATTGGTGAACTCAAAAATAACTACTGCATCACATAACATTATATATGAGGAAAGACTAAAACAATTAAATAATTATAGCTGGACTAACCAAAGCCTCAGGATAGAAGTGATAACAGTATTTGCCAGGGGTGGAGGGAGGGGTAAATATCAAGAAGGGGAAGGAATGGGAAGAAACTGAGCAAAGGGAAGAAAATTTAGGCTGTCTCCCAGGAAACATTCCTAGTTGCAAAACTATTAGACTGTGGGATATATATTCATTTATATTTAATATAATAAAGATGCCCATCCAAGTCATCAGGTGCCCAAACATAATCAATTATATAATAAATATAATTAAATTAAATCTCAGCAGCATTAAAATGACCAGTTCCACAGGAACTGAGCCAGCCAGGCACCTACCCCTTTCATCAACTAGGAAGCAAGAACTAGGAATAGGCCTGCATTTTCCAGGGTGGAGTGGACGAATGGACAATTTGATCTTCTATCTTTAAATGTCTATGCTTTGATGATAAAGTAGTTCTTGGCTGGAGAAGGAACTCTAGATTTGAGCGCATAAGTAGCCTACTGCCAGATTACACAGAGAGGTGAGCTTCAAGTCTTACGTAAACCTGTGGATTCCATCCTTGAAGCTGTGTTAACCGTGTCTCCAAATAAACAGTAACGAGGCATCTTAATCCCAACCACACCAGCCGCACATGGACCTGAAAGCAGAGGACAGGGCAGGGAAAGAGATAGAGAGGCTGTTATTCCAGGGGATTCAGAGAAGCCTTTGAGGTCTCACACATGCCAGAAAGAAACTGAAACTTAGGAATTAGCATGATGCCATCATAACTATGGGAGTTATCTGTTAGTCTCCGGGGGTGGGTGAGTGGTCTCATCTGGAAGATGGCACTTCTAGTAGCAGAGCAGGGGCACTGGGGTCAGCACTGATTGAAAGCACTATCTACATCACTTTGTACAGTGTCTGGAGGTCTCACATCCAACTGTAGACCAGGCCTGTCTCTGTTCAGCTTGTAAAATATATTAAATGTATTAAATTTATTAAAAGATTATTTGAATATATTTCTGCATAGACAAAAATGCAGAAGTATTAGCATAATTCGTAAGTGTCAGCTCTGGAAGCAGGGGGTGGAAAGAATGAACTTAATTATGAAGAAGTTTCTGGTGGTGTCTTTAGGGCCTTCCCAAATAACTGAATTGTTATATTCCTTCTCTGGTGATGGACATAAACAGCAGAGTACTGAAACAAGCAAAAATACAAAGATAAAGTTTCCCCCAAGTACTTGGGTTCTTTGGATTATCCACAATGCCACTCTAATAAAGTAAATCAAAAATTGATTCTCAAGTGGGCCTGGTGAGAACATTTGCCTCAAACGCATTTAACACAGGCCTGCTTTTCAGGGGGGAGAAAAGGTCTCTAAGAACTCAGGTGGGTATAATGTCATCAATTCAATCTCATAAGGAACTACAGAGTTTGGTTTGCTCAGCTACCAGTTTCACAGAGGTGGGGTTGTTAAATGGTATGGGAGCAAGCCAATGGTCTATTTAAGTCCATTGCCCTTCCTCCAACAATGGTCTTTTATACCTGATGCTTTTGAGGAAGGTGACTGACAGTGCTTCTGGCCAGTTGTGTGTCATGCTATGCCATAGTCCTCACAGAGAATCAATTTATGAATAATGAAGCATGAGCAATTTTAACCATTGTTTACTTTTTGATCTAGATAGAATAGGTATGTCATTCGTGTTCAGATGCCATGACCCCATACCAGAGTGAATCCCAATGCGAATCCAAACAGGCAGGCCTGGAAGATGTCGTAATTCAAAGGACCCCATGAAACTAAGGATATCCAGTGCCATCATACAGATGTCCACTGCATGGCGGTTGCCATTTCTCTTTGGTAAGCCACTCACCACCATGTACGCATCACCAATGGTCTCCACCTGTGGAAACATGATTAACAGTTACCATTCCCAGTTACTGGAAGATACATATAAATTGCAGATGGAAAAGGCCTGTTAGAGTCATCTTGTTGATCTCTCCTTTGAAAGTGAAGGGTTGCAAAGTTCCTTCCAATTAGATGACATCTTTCGGGTAGTGAAGTGCTCAATACACAGCATTCTAGGTAATGAATCTGTGACTACTTGGCAGGGCCGGCTCCAGGCACCAGCCCAGCAAGCAGGTGCTTGGGGCGGCCAAGGGGAAGGGGTGGCACGTCGGGCTCTTCAGCGGCAATTCGGCAGCGGGTCCCTCAGTCCCTCTTGGAGGGAAGGACCGGCTGCTGAAGTGCCACCGAAGAAGAAAGCGGCACGGTGAAGCTGCCGCTGATTGCAAACTCGGCTTTTTTTTTTTCGCCGCTGGGGGTGGCAAAAACCCTGGAACCAGCTCTGCTACTTGGTATCAAAAACCATTTACAGACAGCTATGTGAAGCACATTAGAGAGACGTAATCTTGGCCTGTACTTCTCTCATTTGTCTTTACTTAGCATACTGGTTTTGAGACTTTGTTACCAAATTCTATTCCCAATTACTATGTATGTGATGTTTTATGTACCTTGATTATAATTTAAGTGTAAGTGTGACTCTGTTCACCTTGTAAACATCATGATGGTCAAGAATGTGGTCAAAGTTCTTATAGATGTCATTGAGCATGTCCACCACTTCCATGGGGGTGCTGTATTTGCATAGCGTTGTGAAGCCGACAATGTCGCTGAAGTAGATGGTTACTGCTTCAAACAGCTCTGGCTCTACCCTCCCAGTTTCCTTCAAAGATTTTACCACTGGCCTGTGAAGAAAGGTGGAAGGGAAATGGAGATAAATACACCTTCTGCTTTAGAGGACAACTCAACCTCCTAGACCTGACAGCTGTACTTGTTTCAGAAATAGAGGTTTGATAAGAAAACAAACCAACCTTCTGGTGATGAGTTCAACAGGCACTTAGAAAGTCAGACATGCTAGCATTTCTGGCTACAAGAGCCTTCTAGATTATAAGCTCTTATTTAGATTGTAAACTCCTTGGGGAAGAGACTTTTCTTATATTTTTGTAAAACACTATGCCTCCCTATGCCTCCTGTGATATAGCATGGCCAGAGGGCAGCAGGAGAGTGATAGATGGGAGATATGTAAGCCCCAGGATGATGAGAGCCTTATTCTCTGTAGAGGGAAGAGAGGCCGCTACAGATTAATTAGAGCACCTGAAACCAATTAAGCCAATTAGAGCACCTGAAGCCAGTCACCTGATAAAACCCCCCTGCTCCAATCAGACAGGGGAGGAATTGAAGCAGAGTGGTTTGGTGCTGGAGTGGTGAGCAGTTTGGAGAAGTGCTGTGGTGGGCCAGAAGACCAAGACTCTAGGTAAAGGGAAACCTGGCTTGTGCAGAGCAGAGGGACCCTACAGACACAAGGGGTTGGGAGAAAGTTGGCCCAAGTGGAGAGAGGGCAGGAAGCCCCACAAGCTGAAAGGCTGGAAAGGGAAGTAGCCCAGGGGAAGGACTTGCTAGTTTGAGTGGTTTACTGCTATCCCTAGGGCCCCTGGGCGGGGACCTGGAGTAGAGGATGGGCCCAGGTCTCTCCCTCTCCAATCCCCTTTTCTGGGACACTAATGGGACAGTTGATACCCCAGTTCAGGGGTGAGAAATGGTGTCCTGAACCCCCACAAGAGAAGAAAGTGTGGGACCCATCATAATAGTGCCAGCAATTTGCCACACTCCCTATATATAATAACAGAGAAAATCCAGAGACAAGACTGGATCAGGCAGGCAGTCTCCTCCAAGACCTGCTTTCAAGTTTCTAGCTTGGAATTGTGCACACTAAAGCCAAGGAGACCCAGGGCTTGTATACATGGCCCCACAGTTTTGACTATGGGGGTCTGAATTACAGCACACACTTGTGTGCTGTGCTGTAACTCCCCTGTGGATGCTGTGAGTACAATCTAAAAGGTACCTAGTTTGTACTAATTTAGTCCTGTTTAAAGAGGACTATGTTAATGTGAAGTAGTTAGTTCACGCCCGCAGCATCCATATGGAGAAGTTACAGCAGAACACACTAGAGTGTGCTTCAGTTCACACCCTCATCATACAAACTGTGGGGCTGTACAGACAGCCATACTTCTTTCTACTTAGTTCCAATTTGTCTGGTGAGCATCTGACAGCTTTGGAAGTTGAATCCAGTTTTCAGTGTCCTTTTGCGCACACACACTTTCTCTGTACATCTTGTTCTCGACAAGACTAGGGGTGTTTGGCTTGGTGTCCTGGCCAAATTCCAAGTTGGTTAATTAGATTCTGCCTCCCTGAATTCCCACTCCTGTTTCAGTTGTCAATGGCAGTCTGTTATTCTTCACATCCTAGGGCTTTGGAAGTATATTAAGCTAAAGCACACAAAGACCATTTTAGTGCAAAATAGTGTCTACACAGAGAGCTAAATAGATAGTGTGCTTTAAATTCACACCCTGGTTCACTCCACACTAAATTCCCTATGTAGACAAGACCTTAGTGGTGGTGTTTGCTGTTGAAACTGCGGCTGTATGCCACCACAGAGGTGGCTGCATTTCTGTAGAAGGTGAATTGATTCCCATATATATCATTTGTAAAGCTTGTAAAAAAAAAACAACAAAAAAAAACTTCAGGATTCTTGAGGATGAAAGAAGCTAAAGATATGTAGACATTAAATTCAAAATTCACAGGTTATGTCACATAATTAACTGAAAAGTAATCTTAAAAATAGGTGTTAATTCATTTTGTGAAATGTTTGTCCACTGTACTCCCAAGGACCTCATTCCATCCTCAAGCTTGTTTTTAAATCAGTTTGTCTGTATGACCATCATCATGTATAATGATTACACGAAGTCTGGGAATCCATGCTCTTTCAAATTATCTCCAGATTGTTTAGCCCTCTGTTCGTACATGGCACCTACAGGTCTCCCTCTAGCATCCTCCTGTAAGTCTTTCAGATGTGACACCTAGATATACGGAGGAGGACTGGTTTGGCCAGTTCTAGGCAAACAACCCTCTTCAACATCATTAGCATTCAAATAGATCAGTTATTTTATTGGTCATGGTGAGATGCATAAGCTAGAAAGTGCTCATCTGTTGCAAGACAACTTTAAATTCTTGAGTTACAAATCTTAACTACAGGTGAATCAGAAAGGGCTTGCCACAATACCACCCTTCTCCACTCAACCACACTTTACAGATAACAAACTGAGGTACGACTACACTACGAAGACTATACTGGCATAGTTAAAAGTCATAGCTATGCCGGAATAACTCTGTAAGCATAGATGCAACCTCCACCAACTGAGGGGATTTTTCCGTTGGTGTAGGAATACCACTTCCCTAACAATAGCATTCTTCCATCACATAGCTGTGTCAACACTGAGGATTAGTCATTATAGTTATGGCAGTCTGGGGTGCTTTTTCACACCTCTGACTGATGTATCTACGTCAACCTGATTTTACAAGTGTAGACCAAGCCTGGATTTTTTTCTCCCATCTTTGAAATCATTAAGTAGTATTTTAATTTTAGATCAGATCTGAGGGGTTTGAACCTCTGCAGGTACTTCCTAGTTAAGCTCTGATTTAGCAAATAATTTAACTTTAACCATGTGCTTAAGTGATGCGCCTGAACTGGAGCCCTTAGACAATGGACTTTCCTGGGCACTGGCAGGTCAGAGCAGTTCCTAGGTAGCTGACAAAACTGGTCGAAACTTTGAATCTCTGTCAGTTGCCAAACAATGTCCCATTTTCAACTCTCTGCTGTATATTTTTCCCAAGATCCTGTGTGGGGAATCAGAAAAGAGAAGAAGCAGAGGGACCAGTGGGAGCCCTGCAAATTTACCATCTGCTGAGCTGGGTAGATGGGGGAACTAGAACAGAGAAAGGGAAGCAGCCTTTGATTCTCTGGCCTGGTCTACAGTACGCGTTTAAAACCGATTTAACCGCCGCACCCATCCACATTACGAGGCCCTTTACATCGATATAAAGGGCTCTTTAAATCGGTTTCTGTATTCCTCCCCAATGAGAGGAGTAGCGCTAAAATCGGTATTACCATATCGGATTAGGGTTAGTGTGGCTGCAAATCGACGGTATTGGCCTCCGGGCGGTATCCCACAGTGCACCACTGTGACCGCTCTGGAACAGCAATCTGAACTCGGATGCAGTGGCCAGGTAAACAGGAAAAAGCCCCGCAAAACTTTTGAATTTCATTTCCTGTTTGCCCAGCGTGGAGCTCTGATCAGCACGGGTGGCGATGCAGTCCCAAATCCAAAAAGAGCTCCAGCATGGACCGTACGGGAGATACTGGATCTGATCACTGTACTGGGGAGACAAATCTGTTCTATCAGAGCTCCATTACAGAAGACAAGAAATGCCAAAGCGTTTGAAAAAATCTCCCAGGCTACACAGTGCTGAGTGACAAGCGTAACGGAAAGCCAAAGAATCAAATGGACGCTCATGGAGGGAGGGAGGGAGGGGGGACTAAGGACTCCAGCTATCCACAGTCCACAGCAGTCTCTCAAAAAAGTATTTGCATTCTTGGCTGAGTTCCCAATGCCTGTAGGTTCAAACACATTGTCCCGGCGTGTTATTAGGTTCAGGTATAGCTCGTCAATGTTTACTCCCTCCCCCCCCACGTGAAGAAAAGGGAAAAAATCATTTCTTGACTTTTTTAATGTCACCCCTATGTGTTACTGAATGCTGCTGGTAGACGCATACTGCGGCAATAAAGAGCAGTATCCGCTCCTCTCCCTCCAGCGGCAGACGGTACAATATGCTTGATAGCCTGCTGAATAGCCCTCTGGCTGGCTTCAGGTGAGGCTGGCCGGGGGCGGGCGCCTGGGTAAAAATAGGAATGATTCCTGGTCATTCCCAGTAGATGGTACAGAACGGCTGGTAACCGTCTTCATCATAGCAACTGGGGCTGAGCTTCAATCAGCCCCTCCCTTTCATGTGTAAAGAAAAGATTCTGTACTGCCTGGACTATCATAGCAGCGGGATGCTGGGCTCCTCTCCCCCACACCGCTTAATGTCCTGCCTGGACTATCATAGCAGCTGGAGGCTGCCTCCCCCTCATTTTATCTCACTAACAAGTCACTGTTTCTTATTCCTGCATTCTTTATAACTTCATGACACAAATGGGGGGACACTGCCACGGTAGCCAGGAAGGTTGGGGAGGAGGGAAGCAACGGGTGGGGTTGTTGCAGGGGCAACCCCCATGAATGGCATGCAGCTCATCATTTCTGCGGGATCTGACACAGAGCAGCTGTGCTCTCTGATACACTGGTTCTCTAGTACACTTGCCCCATATTCTAGGCAGGACTGACTCTATTTTTAGATACCATATAAAGGAAGGATTGACTCGGGGAGTCATTCCCATTTTTGCCTTTGCGCCCCACCGGGCAACCTCAGCCAGGGGCACCCATGATAGGCAGCAGACGGTACAGAACGGACAGATAACCGTCATCTCATTGCCAATTTACAATGGCAGCAGACAGTACAGAACAACTGATAACCATCTCTGCTATCATGCAAAAGCAAATGAATGCTGCTGTGTAGCGCTGCAGTATCGCCTCTGTCAGCAGCATCCAGTACACATACAGTGACAGTAAAAAAAAGCTGAACGGGCTCCATGGTTGCCTGTGCTATGGCGTCTGCCAGGGCAATCCAGGGAAAAAGGGTATGAAATGATTGTCTGCCGTTGCTTTCAGCTCCTCACGCGGCTCCGGTGGACCACCCACAGGAATGACTGCGGCAGCTCCACTGGAGCCGTGGAGCACCAGACCCTCCGCAGGCACCACTGCAGCAGCTCCACCAGAGCCGCGGGACCAGCGCACGGGGCGGCGAAATTCCTGTCCACCTAGGGCTCTCAAACCCCTAGCGCCGATCCTGTGTATGGGGAATCAGAAGGAGTAGCGTGCAGAGGGAACTGGGAGCCCTGCAAATTTATCATCTGCTGAGCTGGGTAGATGAGGGAACTAGAACAGAGGAGAGGTGGAAGCAGTCTTTGATTCTCTGATTCAAAGAAATACAGGATCAGTGTTAGGACAACCTCCAGCTTTTAAAAGAGAGCGAATATCTGTAAATAAACTGCAAGTGAGAACTTTCAAAATGGTAGACGACTTTTATGATAATAATTTTGTTTCTCTAGAGTCATTGATCTTGGAGGATCCCAAAGCACTTTACACACTGTGGGTATAAGGATGATTTCATCCATTACTGAAATACAATAATTTCTGGGACAGAATATGGCAACTCATTAGTAGCACACAACAAAAACAATGCTTCCATTTTAGAAAGAATGAAGACTTTCTCCAAATGAAACTGCAGGCTGATTTTAGGTTAGCAGAATATAATTCTCCAAGTTGGAATTTGTTAGGAACACCAAGACTGACCCCACCCCTATTCACATAAACAGACATTCATTTATGTTTATGAATTTACTTTGATTTATAATTCTAAAACCAACAGACACACATTTAAAGCTCTGAGTGTCCCCATAACAAATTAAAATCGCAATATCAGATACAAGCATAAATTACATTGCTCTCATTTTTTTCCATCCATCTCATCTACAAATGGACCTTGTAGCATGTGATGGGGTATACCAGGCCTTCCCTGCCCCCGTGTGGGATGCATCACCACCCTGACAAATCTGCCCAAAGGCAGAGTATCATCTGGGAAAGAGGGGCCATGAGTGCAGACCTCTGAGCACGGCCTAGACAAGCTACTCAGATTCTGGTACTGGCAGAACCAATAAGACTTGGTCCTTCAGCAGCTAGAAGAGCCCTGAGGAGGCAGTAGGCAATCAGACTTGCCTGTCTGCTTCTGCTAAGAGGGAGCACGGGGGGAAGCTGGAGCAGGAGAGCAGCTCCCCAGTGTTAACCCAAACCATCTACGACCAGGTTAGGGACTCACAATTTGACTTCACTTTCAGTTTAAGCATGCAACAAACTTCATTTTCATTGAGAGTTTAAAAGCCCGTTTTTTTAGATTAATTTCAACTAACTGTTACCCATCTAGCAAACAGAATATGGCACAAGATGCCTTGCTCCTGGCAAGCTGTGACATAGCTTCTCTGGAAAGCTAGCTGATCTGGCAGACCACATGAGAAGCATGATCCAGAGCAGATCAGGCTTCACAGAGAATAACATGTTGACAGCCCAGTTTCTTCGGTATCAAGGTCTTCTGTTGACCACAATTGCAGCAGTACACTTTAGGGAGAGAGGTGGTCTCATAGGCAACCAAGTCCCAAACTATTTAGTACTTTACAAGTGAAACCCAACCCTTCAGCTCCACTTGGATACCAACAGGCAGCCAGTGCAGATCCCAGAGCACCAGCATTATGTGTTCTTAGTGTGAAATTCCACTCAATAAGCAGGCAGCTGCATTCTGCACCAGCTTCAGTTTCCAAGTGATATCAAGATATAGCTCCCTGCAGAGCTCATTAGAGTAGTCTAGGCTGAAAGTGACAGAAGCATGAACAATGGTGGTGAGGTCTGCCTGCATCTGAAAGAAACTGTTCCATTCATCTCGCCAGATACAAGACTCTTGGCAATAGCTTCTAGCAAAGCACCCTAGAGCAGTCGTCAGTCTAACAAAACACCCATATTACCAACATGTTCCATAAATGGCTGTCCCTTCATCTGGGGATCTGATATAATCTTTGCAAATTCTGATAGTTTCCCTCAACCTCAACCTCAATCTTATGTCTGTGATGCTTCAGCCAGCTAGTTCTAAGCTAGTTTGCCACAAACAAATCTTTCTTTGCCTCCTGCACAACCATGGCATCAAAAAACTGTAAAAGTTCTTAATGTTCCAGTTAGTCTAATTAGCACAAAACTTCCTCTGAAGTGCTCTAGCAGTCACCCCACTTGCTCCCCTTTTGCAAGTCATCTGTAAACCATGGCAGTGTAGGAGATGAAAAAACTGTAAGAAAGAGGATGTTGGGGATACTGTATTAATAGCTGTGGACAAACAAATCATTATAAAGTTCAGCCAGGCCATGAATATTATGGTCTGCTGGCAAAACAGCATTTTCAATCAGAGCCCTGCAGAACCAAAACAAATCCATCACCTCAAGAGGAGAGGACTCTCCTAATGTGGGCTAACAGTCAGTAAAGGCTAAATGGTAAAGACATGGGATCTTTAATCACCTTACAAGTTCAGGATCTAAGTTCTACAGCTCATTTGAAAGGTGATAATGCCAATCATAGGCAAAAAAGAATGAAAATGGGCCAAATTCTGCTTTTAGTCACTTGTTATAACTCACAGAATATTTTAGCCCATTTTGTCTGACCTGGATCTCTGGAGGCAAGCACTGTGAACTGTTACAATTTATTCTGTGGAGCAAGTATTATTCACACCTTCATGCTCACTGTGGTTGGAGCCTCCCACAATGATTCTGATGCATTACACCCCAGTGGGCCTCACAGTCAATACTGAACGCTTCATACTGCATGGAAACCCCTGCTGGTCAACACTCACCGTGGGAGCAGCATGAAGTTAAGCCTGTCCGCTCTGTCCCTTTCTGCCTTGTAGAGCTCCGTCCTCTCCTCTACCAGATGCTCTAGGTTCCGCGAATACAGCTGCAGACGCCGGATCAAGGTATCCATGTAGCTTTCATTGGTCTGACCATGGTAGTTACTGGTAACAGTGGTTGGGAAAAGGATGAAGAAAGCACATTGGCAGGACACGGGCAAAAGTGAGCTACAAAAGGTTATTTCAGAGTGTGGCTTCCTTGCAGTTAGAATGGAAATTGCTCAAAGCTCATAATTTCACCTCTTAGCAAAGGTTTATTCTTAAGGCATAACGGCCTTAGGCCCACCCAGGTCACCCTGTCTTGCTAGTTTTCTGAGCCCCAGTTCTCCTGGCCCTGCTAATCTCCACAGTTTCAGGTCATTTTAAAATAACCTGAGACACAAATATTCAACGGGACAGAGTACCGTGGAAAGCGAGAATCCTGAGAAGGAGCTAGAGGTGATAGGAGGCAGCAAATTAGATCTGAATTTGCAGAGGGATCTAGCACCAAAAAAAGCCAATGCAATTTGGGGCTGCCTTTGCAATGGCATCTTATCACCAAACGGGGAAGTAACAGGTTGTGGGTCACATTCACTCATTGAGATCTGCTGGTTTCCACTGGTGGGACCTGGATTGAAGACTCCCATCAATGGACCATCTGCCAGAAGCAGAGATGATGTAGCACAAGCCAGTCATAATCTCTGTTTCACTTGGGGTCCTGAGCTAGCAGATGCAGCCTATGAAGTGGATGGGGCCAAGATGACTGGAAGATCCAATAATTCAGATTCTGATAGAGCCCTGGCTGGATTTTAAAACTGCCTTTTCCCCAAGCAAAACATCCATGTTAAGGTGGCAGTGGAACCAACTGCCCTCTCCTGGAGTAAGCCCCCTTCTAATTCAACTGCCTCTGCAGTTGTTGGGTGTGAATTGTGTGTTTCTCCATGCCCCTGGAGGTGAATCGAACTATTTTTCTGCACTTCTTTGGTGTGACCTCATCTGGAATGTTGTGTTCAGTTACAGACACCACATTATCAGAACAATAATGACAATCTGGAAGTTCAGAGAAGAGCAACACAAATATAAGCATGCAGCTGGTGGGACAGACTTATGGGGATAGGTTTAAAAGTTGTGAAATAGTCTCTGAAGGGAAATGGCTGAAAACCCATTGCTTGGGACTTTTAAATAACTAGATTAGAAAAAGTATGGTAGAGAACTCATTTCACTCAAACCCTATAACTACCTTACTCTGGGTAACCTGATCGTTTCAATCACCTTCCTCCGTGGTCATTTGAATCCATTAATCTCACCAAAACAAGTCACCTAAACTTTTAAATCATCTCATCCCCAGAATATCCAACTCCATTAATTTCCTGAAACCTTGACATCATGATCCACTATCGGACACTTGGGTAGTCCCTATTTACACAATATAATAATTTGGGCTCTGGGTGATCATCTCTCTCACACACGCACATCTGCCCCAGTCAAGTGAGCTCTGTTTTTCCACTGATTGAGTCATGCTGCATCAGAATACACACCTAGAACTATCAGCTTCCAAGCAGCTGGGAGTTCGGAACACAGTGCTTACCTGAATATTTTAGCAAGAGTGCTCTCAATTTTCTTAAAGTCAGGCCTTTTCTCTGGATCTTCCTCCCAGCAACTTTTTACAAGCATATACACCTGAGAACGTACAACCCAGGGAAAATTCAGGTGAGCAGTTGCAAAGAAGGGTAATAGGGTTAAACAGCAAGATCAGGATCTGTCCACTACTCAGTATGGAATTCCTCTCCCATCCCTCTTGGCCAGTAACTTATTAAAATGTGAGCAATTGTTATTAATCTGTGACCAGGGAATTCATTATAGGCACCTTACAGCAACACTCGCTTCATGTTAGCCACTGGTCAGCAGACTGATAATACTGACATTCAGTAATGACTACCAACCTGAACAGAATTTGAATCAGTGGTCCATAAATGAAAGCCAAGTGAAAGGATCCAATCCCCCAACCTGGTACCAGACTGTAATTACTGACCTAGAAGTGAAAGCCTTAGTAATTCCATCCCCAATTCCCTGAGCTTGGGTCCTGGCTAGAACTGGTGACTTGGAGATAAAAAGTCATGCTGTTACCAGTCCTCTGAGATATCCTCTCTAGTGTTTAATGATTATTGTGGTTTAATAATATCAACATTTTAAAAGACATACGACTGTAATATAGAAATGAATACTGTACTACTGTTTGAAAGTGTTGTCAAAAGATAATAGTAGCCCTTTCCCAAATAGTTACATAGATCCCATAAATCACTCCACTTAAGAATATAGGATTTGCCACACTGGATCAGACAATCCATTAATGAAGTCCAGTATCTGGGCTCTTGTCATGTAGAATCAGATGATTAATCACTTAGCCCAGTTATCCCACCTGCAGAATTGGCTAATAGCTGATGCTTCAGACAAAGGTAAAACACCCTCCTCATGATGCATCTGGTCAGGACGAACAGACACTTGTGCCATACTAAACATACATGTGTCCCTTAAAATGAAACAGGGATCTTCTTTGTCCCATATGTCCCATCACAATTTTAATGCAATTTAAAAAACATAATTCTAAAAGTGGGGAAAATATCCTCTGAGTTGTTTGCTTTTTTTTTTTTTTTTTTTCTTTTCCAGTGGATTGGCAAACGCCTCCCACTGGACACCATGTGAATTCAGAAAGAGTCACCCTTAACACATGGTGTAGTTGTTGGAAGCCACCAGGTGCAGAAGAAGGAAATGCTGTGTTGTAGGCACTGGAGTGAGGAAGAAAGAAGTCCAGTGAATTACATTTCACTGCACTGATGTTAACTATGGGACATTTTTTCTTCCTGAAAGGCCACAGCATTGGAACATACAGTGTGTATAGCCTTCATCTTCCCACACCAGCCATCTCTGGCCTGGCTAGAAGCATTTCCTCTTTTCCTTTAGTGTAGGCTTACTTCCAGCTCTCCTTCTCCTGCAGTCTCTGGGACCAGGTCTGGGCGGAAGGGTCTAACTCCTTTGCCACTCTCCACTCTGTAAAGTTTCTCTAATGAAAAGAAAAGTGCAATATTTAAACAATAAAGCAGCAGTGCATTTCTGGGTGAGTTCAGTATGCAAAGGTAGTTTTCTAAATAGAGATGGGCCCAAAGCAAAAGCATGGCTCTGGACACCCATGTTTTTTTATCTGGATCTGAACTTTGGGGGGTTTCTAGTTATAAGGCTCAAGGCCAGAACAGAGTGACTTGAAGCCACCTGAGAAATGAAAGGAACAGGAAGGTACATGTGCATGTATTGGGCATGATAGACATGGACATGACAGCCTCCCAAGTGGGCAGTAGCTATATTAGTGCCTTTCTCAGGATGGGGTGTAGCCATAGTAAATGGCAATGTGAGAAGCCCATTAGGATATTATGGCCCAATTTTCAGAAGTGCAGAGCACAATCTCACAAAGGCAATTGAAGCTGCAGATGCTCAGCCCCTTTACAAATCAGAACTTTAATATATATGAGTATAATTTTAAATACGGCAGTTTGTTGCCTTATTTGTACCCATAAGCAGGAAGACACTGTTCCATCCTACCAAAACTCTCTGCAGGGGTGAAAGTAGAAATAGAGACTTACTGGTATGGGACTGGGTGGGGGCCAGCTCTGGCCCCCGTAAGGGGTGGGGCCTCGGGTGGAAGGGGCGGGAATGGGGGGGTCAGAGCCAGCCCCGGCCCACCCTGTACCAGTAAGTGCCCTCCCCCTCCCCCTCCCCCGCCAGGGTAGCTGCAGCAGCCAGGGGCTCCAGCAGCAGTTTAAAGGACCCAGGGCTCAGCCACCGCTACCGCCCCAGGCCCTTTAAACCACTGACGGAGCCCCCAGCTGCCGCTGCTACCCAGGGCTCTGGGGGCTATTTAAAGGGCCCGGGGCTTCCCTGCTTCTACCACCCCAGCCCTTTAAATAGTCCCCCGAGCCCTGGAGTAGTGGTGGCAGCTGGGGGCTCCGGCAGCGGTTTAAAGGGCCCGGGGCAGTCACAGCGGCTGAGCCCTGAGCCCCACTGCCGCTACCTCAAGGCTCCAGCAGCGGGGCTCTGGTGGCAATTTAAAGGTCCTGGGGCTCCAGCTGCTGCTAGGAGCCCCAAGCCCTTTAAATTGCTGCCCAGGGAAGCTGGGCCACAGCTCTTACTGATGCTCCATACTGGGGCACACTGGCTTACTTTCACCTCTGACTGTCTGACTCCTGAACATGACAGAATTCAGTCATGTTTTCAAAACTCATTCATACTGTGCCATCAACAAACCATTAGCTTGCTTCCTAACATGCAAAAATGAATGTTCTGCTAACCCAATCATGTAAAGGGCTTCTGTAAGAGATATCACATATGATTCTACACATACAGCAGGGGGATTTTTTGCCTATTACTGGTCTGTCTGTCTGTCTATCCTATCTATCTATCTATCTGTCTGTCTATCTATCTATCTATGGTATTTACAGCATGCCAATCATCATAGTATCTAGATGCTTCATTTCAGAGGCAGAATATGACTCAAACGTAATTCAAAAATTCTTCATTTGTTACCTGTCCTCTCTGATCCTAGGCCAAACATTTTTAAAAGAGGAACTGTTGAGAATTTTGAAAATCTTCCTAATAGTGAGTCCCAATCCCCACTGATTCTTGGCAGTATACTATAAAACCTAACCCCTCAGCTGTCTGAATGTATGCTAAACTTATTTAACCAACTTCTGAAATCAAGTTTAATATCAGAACCGGTTACATCAACCACTTATACATCCCTAATACTAAAATAAAGGGAAAGGCTCCGTGGAATGTGGATCTAATCTCACTGCTAAAGAGAAACTTTAAAATCTTAACAAAAGATTGGCCCACAGATTTAAAAAAAGTTACTCGGTGAATCCAGAGTGGCCAAAGAGGCTTCATGCCCAGTAGATTTAGCCACTACTAATATTAGGAGACTATTAAATGTCCTGTCACCCGTGAGCCAGCTCCAGCAAGAGGCATGGATTGCATCCCATAATGCTGAGAAAGCTGTCAGTAAGTTGGTCTAAGCCTACGGGATGGAAACACTAAAGTGATTTGGAATGGACAAAACTTTTCTAAAATGGTGAAGCTTCATGATAAAACATAGGTCAAAGTCAACACAGAGACAGATTGTGACCCTAATGCCAGTAGCTAAGTGGGAGTGACGGGCAGGGAGAACATGGCCCCTGAAACACCTTTTGAAAGAGTGCAACTTGCTCTCTCACCCTCACATGCAGCAAGCCCTGCTGGCTGAAGTATGAAAGGGAGAGTATATCCCCTCTATTCCCCTCTTCACCCATTTTGGGGAGTCCTTTGCTAGTAGTGACACTACGCTTATCAAATCCTTGTGTTCAGTGGGATTGTGCCGACCCCCTGCACAAGTAGGAATAAGACTTCTTATACTCTGCTCCCAATTGTACTCCCACACAGGACCAGGCATTATTTGACACACAGTATGCTCTTGGGCAGACAAGGTTTTAAAGATGATCAATATGCCGTGAATATAGTATGTTTAGCTAATGATTCCCTATCTTCTAAATAAGTAGAGCACTGTAAACTTTCAAAAATTGGTGGTGATTTGCTTGTTTGTTTTTTAGGCAAACAGAAACCCAAAAATAAATCTGAAATGTCCCCTCCACCCAAAATGAGCTTTCTTAAAAGTTCATTTGTATTGAGTTAGCAAATGAAAGGCTGTGTTTTCCAGAGTATAAACATTAAGTGTCTGGGCAGGGAGCATGCTGAGGTTACCCCAGAAATTCTAACATGTTTAGAGGGAAAAAGCTAATTGGGAGGTTGAGTTGCTGCTGTACTACATGTTTAAACAAACACAGGGAGGATTTGGCAGGATGACTCAGAGGTAGAAGAGGTGTCTGAACTTGTTATCAATATGCAATCTGGGGAATCCTAAACTCTTACATACATGTGGCTAGTCTAATTTATAATGATAGATGGATTCTGGTGTTGTGGCATTGGCTAACAAAATTTGTCCATTTCAGGAATAATACAGTGTTGGCTTCTCAATAAAAGAAACTACTTTGATAACTATGAAGCGTCTTGTTTGCAGATAAGTTTGTCCATTGTGGGTCTTTTATTAGGTTTACATGGATAGAAGGCTATGCTAACACAATTATCTCACTGGCCTACAAAGCTTTTGGTAAAGTCTTTTACAAATCAGGCACATAGAGACCTAAAAGTTATGTTCATAATATGAGGAAGAGTCAGCATTGTCTACAGTCAGATGAAAACTGGCCTAAGGTAACATTTTCAGAACTGCCTAAGAAGCCCACTAGGATGATCTCACATCGACTCCACCTGTGCCTCTTGCCCTAGTAGAGTACCAGAGTTGACGGGAGAGTGCTTGGGGTCAATTTATCACGTCTAGACTAGACACGATAAATTGACTCCTGCTGGATCGATTGCTGTCCGCCAAGTGAGTTAGGCAGCTAACTCATTCAAATTGATGGAAGTTAGGGACCTAAATTGCTTAGGCACTTTTGAAAATCCCACTAGGCACCTAAATACCTGTGAAGGTCTGGCCCTTCGTGTTCATGCCCTTAAAGTAATTGTAGACATTTCTCATATCCCCCTTTGCTGCAGAGCTGGTCAGGAATTTTTTGACAAAGTTTTTCATCCAAAATTTTGATTTGTCAAATCCTGTCAAAAGGGCAGTTTTGATTAAAATTTTTCTCAGCTCCAAGTCAAAATTTCTACTCAGAATAAAAGAGCAAGAGACCCTGGAATAGCCTGCTGGTTATGGCCCTGTCTTAGGATGCAGGGGCCATAGGTTCTGGGCCTGCTCTGCCTAATTAAGAGCAGAGACCTGAACACAGGTCTACCTCGTCCCAGGTGAGTGCCCTAACCATGGTGCTATAGAGTCAGTCTTTCTTTCTAAGCCAATGAATATTTAACTTACACGAAGTAGATCAGCTCCAACAGAATAGATCCACCTTAGAATAGCTGGTAGCTGATGCACTCAGCTGGGATGTAGATAACACAGTTCAAGCTCTGCTATGAATTAGGCAGAGCAGTGACTTGAACCTAGGTCTCTCATGTCTCCTCCATCTTAGATGAATGCCATAACCACTAGGTGATTGGTTATTCTATAGTTGACCATTCTGATTTTTCACAATTTTTTTTTCAAAGGTGTCAGTTTTGTCCCACTGTAGCATGGGAAGCTTTTCAAAATCATGAAATTTCTCGCAGGACTGGAAAACTGTTTCCTACCCAGTTCTACTTAGTTGCATAATTTGGCCAAATGACATATGGGATTTTTTAAAAATCTCCCTACATTTACCATTTCCTCTAGCACCTGGATTGTTTTCTTGCTATTCTGATCTTCCAGTTTGCCAGACATAAAAGTGAGAGAGAGAGGCTATTACCAGGCCATTTATTGCAATGACCTCCACAGCAGTGATCTCAATGATCTGATTTCATTACAGGATGGAAAGGAAGCTGGAGGCCTAGAAGACATACCTTAGACTCTTTATTCATTGCCCAGTGAGAAAAGCAGCAGCTCACGTACTTAACAGAGACAGTGTTTTTCACTAAAAATTATGGAAAATGTGACAGTCACAGCCACAACATCCAAATGTAACATTTGTAGCACAAGACAGATGTGGGTTTTTAGTATTTTACCTTTATGGTCCCAGCAGCAGTTAGTGTAGAAGGTCTCCCTGCGCAAGATGATCTCCTGTGCAATGATTCCATAGCTGTACACATCACCTTTCTGAGACACATCAGCATGACGAAGGTGTTCAGGAGCTGTCCACAGATCTGAGCAGCCAGAAGTGGTAGAAACAGAGAGAGATGAAACTGATTTGTGTGAGCTTCTTCAGAACCTCTATCCCGTTCGTGTTGTTTTAATTTTATCTTTTTACTATTGTTACTCCCATCCCCACTACAGCTTGGTATTGTTTAGATATTTGTACAGCTGTTGTGTGGAAGGGCCGACTTCAATAAACACTGAATAACTGACTACCAAATATGCTTAGGTTCAAACACAAGTTGTTGAGCTAGATGCAGGAATTACTGGGTGAGGTTCTATGGCCTGTGTTGTGCAGAAGCTCAGATTGGATGGTGATAAGGTCCTTGTTGGCCTTAAACTCCATGAATCTATGAAAATAATCCCCAAATGTTTTTGAGGCTGACAGTATCGTGTCATAACATCTGTGGCTAGATAATAACATACATATGTATTTCTTGTATACTGGTCACCATAATATCTAGACATAGTGGTGTTATTCTGTTGTGCCAACCTATCATGACATGTTGATATTGTATCATAATGTAAAGCAAAATCATTCTTTGAGTTGCAGCACAGCAGTCATAATGCAAACACCATCCTGTTGTGATGAAAAAACTTTGTTGCAAGGGATGAATTCTAACACCCAATAATTCTTCAGTTTGCTTGCAACAACATTTCCCCCTGAGCTACCAGAGAAAGAAGAGAAACCTGTTACTAATATAAAAATAAGAATGTAAGAACGCCCCTACTGGGTCAGATCAAAGATCCATCTAGCCCAGTATCCTGTCGTCCGACAGTGGCCAATGACAGATGATCCAGAGGGAATGAACAGAATAGGTAATCATCAAGTGATCCATGCCTGTTGCCCATTCCCAGCTTCTGGCAAATAGAGACTAGGGACACCATCCCAGCCCATCCTGGCAAATAGTCATTGATGGACCTATCCTCCATGAACTTATCTAGTTCTTTTTTAAACCCTGTTATAGTCTCGGCCTTCACAACATCCTCTGGCAAGGAGTTCCATAGGTTGACTGTGTGTTGTGTGAAAAATCCTTCCTTTTTTTTGTTTCAAACCAGTTGCCTATTAATTTCCTTTGGTGATCCCTAGTTCTTCTGTTATGAGGAGGAGTAAATAACACTTCCCTATTTACATTCTCCACACCAGTCATGATTTTACAGACCTCTATCATATTCCCCCCTTAGTCATCTCTTTTCCAAGCTGAAAAGTCTCAGCCTTATTAATTGCTCCTCATATGGAAGCCGTTCCATACCCCTAATCATTTTTGTTGCCAATAATTTCAGTAAAATGAATATAAATATGAAATGTGACAATGAGAAAACCCGGAGTGGGAGGAATATAACATTACATTCAGTGCACTTTTCCTAGTCACTAATTTTCCATATTCCTACCTCTATTACTGCAAATGTTTGTGTGTGAATCTAAGAACTTTCTCTTGCCATTCCAGCCCCAGGTTCTCTTCTGTCTACGTATCACAGAGATGATACAGTATGTGTTTATGACATTCCAGCTGCTAATCATACAAATGATTCCAGTGTCACAATTTCAGGTTTATATCTTCACTCAAAAATCAAGTGGGAGGAGAAGATAGGTGGGGAGAAGAGAGGAATGCTTATTTATACAGAAATATCCAATGATGATTAGCAGAAATAGAAAAAAAGTGATTAAAAAAACAGTGAAAGCTATAATTTACTGGAACTCTATCTAAGGAATATAAAATATTAAGGATCTCTTTAGATAATTATTTTAAAATGTAAAAATTATGTAAATTTATGTAAAATGACATGTTAATGTTCAAATTATATCGCAGTACATCACAAGATATTGTGATATTTCATGCAGACACTTCACTGTTTTGTGATCAATACTATCATGGTGAATCTTTTCTGCCCTGTCACATAATTTCATCGCTGCTGGTGTGTCAGAGTGACTGTCTCCTTTGAGAGGGAGCAGGGTCCAGTGCACTGTAACTGATTAGCTGCCTCCATATTGGATTTCAGAAAGAGACAAAGGGCAGGTGAGAGCTGCCTGAGAAAGAAAAGAGAGTCCAAGAACCAGATAGGAGCAGCAGATGAGAGTTGTTGGAGACAGAGAGCAGAGGAGAGCTGGCAAGAGTTACTGGGGGAGTGCTACAGGAGACCGGGAGGGTGGGAGAAAGATGGTGATGAGAGCTGGTACCGAGGGCTGTTGGGAAGACCTGAAGTTGAAGAAAGTTGTTAGTGAGCCCCAGCTAGAGCTAGGAGCCCTGCCAAGTTGCGGGAAAGCTCGTACAAAAGCCCCAGGACAAAGAGGAAAAATCAACTTGGTCAGGGGAAAGCTGAGAATGAAACAAGAGGGCTGATGCTGGAGTGTGGATCCCAGGAGCAGGGGTAGGACTCACAAGCAAGGAGGCCTGGGGAATTGGAACACTGTGAGGAGCCCTCTTGTACCAGGCCTGAATGGAGGGCTGCAGGAAGCCGAGCCCAAAAACAAGAGGGTTGGATCTGGAGAGATGTTCCTTAAGCAGGATAGGACTCAAAGGCAGGAAGGCCTGGGAAGTAGAACACTGCAGTGAGTTCTCTTGAGGAAGACCTGACTTGGAAAGCTCTGGTACCACAGTTGTGGGAGCAAAGCAACTCTGATAACTCTCCAGCATATAGCCTGGAGAGTGGGCCCTGGAACAAGGGCAAAGGAACTGTGAACAGAGTGGTGATTGACTCTTAGGTGAGTGACCTGGAAATCACTGAAGAACGCATGAAAAACTGTTTTGTTTATACCAGTTGTACCTTTGGATTTGGAGAGAATGGTTTTATCATGAGGGTTATGCAGATTACTGAATGTGTACATGAATACACTATGCCCACAAGTGGGCTTTTGAATTGGACATTGAGAGAGACTGTGTTTTTTGTTTTTGTTTTTTAATGGCGGGACCAGGAGAAACTGAGGTAGTTGAACTAGTTGTGCTGCAGTCTGCCACAGGGGGACACTTTAGCTGGGACTGTCCTGCCACATGCTGTAAGAAAGAGCTTTTTCCCTACAGTTCCTCCCATCTCAACAACCTTTCTGTCTTGCCCTCTCACAAACTCCCCCTGCTTTTCAAATATCAGTTGAAATTATATCTTTCTTTCCTCTCTTCTTTTTACCACTTACTTCCTTTTTCCTTCTGCCATTACTTCTCTCTGTGACTGTATTATTTAAATCAGTAAAATGTTTTCACACACAGTTTTTCAGACACAGTTTGTATGAAAGACGCGATACAAAATAAAGTTGTATTGCATGTCATGCATTCATTTCTCTGTATTCAGTACATCTAATGCATAATAGATCACAGGATATCATGTAGCTTTTTAGAGAGTAAGCATTAAAAAGTCTCAGTGGACTAAGAAAATCTAACTTTCCACAACATTATAGTGAGTATGTGTTAGACAAATCAGTAAGTGTACTTTTGCATAGAAACATACATATTGCTTTCATTTAAACCTATTTCCCCACATGCTGTAGTTTAGCCTAATAGTCCCACAATCTTATTCCAGGGCTGGGAAGGAGATGAGAAGAGTTGGGATTGTGACTATTTTTGCATACCTTTCCTTGGAGGAAGAATGGAATTGCAGCCAAAATCAGTGATCTTCACCACCATGCGGCTGTCCACTACACAGTTTGTGGACTTGAGGCGGCCATGGACCTCAGTTTTGCTTGAGTGCAGGTAGGACATTCCCTGTGAGAAAAAGAGAGAGAGAGACTGTATGTGATTTGATTGCTAGCAACATCAGTAAGAATTTGAAGGCTCATCATAAAATATAACTAGGTACTTACATGGCCCTCATCAGCATAGATGAGTATGTCACAATTATTAAAGAATTTTATCCTCACTACACCTCTGTGAGGCAGGGAATTATTTTACCAAAGGGGATTTTCCAAGGTCAAATTAGATGTCTGTGGTAGAGCTCTGAAATGAAGCTAGGTCTCTAGAGTTCCAGGCCAGTGCCTTACCCAGATTATCCTTCTTTCCAACTAACACTGTCTGATACTGTGATGTGCTTCTTGACAGTGCTAGATCTGCTGAGTTTGGGAAATTGATTTCCTCCAAGTGAAGTTCATTGAATTTGCAACAACTGCTTTTATGGTGTTTTTAGTAAAGTTACAGTTTCGTATAAGTATTTTGCAACCCTAAAAATGTGGCTGGGAAAATGTCCCAGTTTTTTATTTTGTAAAGAATGAGCATCTTAGCTAAATGAAAAATCCCCATTATCTGACAAAAATATTAGGATTGTATCCTTTCTGTAGACATCAATCTACAAGTGAGACTTATAATCAGCAGCACTTGAGCAGGTCTGATTCTCTGAAGTAGAGGGCAGCTGAAGGATCAATGCAGAGATTACTGGATGACATTCTATGGCCTATGTAATGCAGGATGCCAGGTTAGATGATCATAAAGGTCCTTCCTGATCTTACAATTTTTGAATCTATATATACTAGTCCATACATAATACCTGCAGTCTGTGGGCTAACTTCAGAGGTGAATCTTCCAGTTCCCTCAGCAAGCAGGTTATGCTAATTCAGATGTTTTTAGACTCTGGCTTCCTGAACCCTCTTTCTCTGACACACATACTTGCAGACATGTAATTTGCACCCCTTTATTCATCACTTCTGAATTTGGCCCACTTAGTCTAGGAGCATCAAAGATGGCATATCTGGTATGTCAAGAAGCTGGAAGAGCGATGTAGTGAGAGAAACAACTGGAAGGTAGGTGTAAATTTAAGTAGGCGGTGTACAATTTACACCTATTTACAGTCTCCTATTAGTTGTTTTTCCTTCTACACCTCTCTCTTCCATCCCTTTGATATGTAAAATGCAATCTGTATGCTGAGGAGGCTAGAAGGTGTATATGACAGCAGTTTAGATCCCCTCTGAATTTGGCCCCATAACTTTAAACACACACATGCAAATGTCATCCTCAAGGATGACAGATGATAATCATGAATGTGGATTATACCAATTGAGTGATCATAATCACAGGGTGCGTGACATGCCGCTCTTTCACAAGAGAGAACTGTGCTTTGCTTATAGTAGGAGAAGAGTCAGGTAGTGTGGTGAGACAGTTGAGATAGGAACAGCAGAGGTATGTTTGAACCCCAGCCCTAGGGGGATACAAGCAGCCCTAAAAATGTGATTGGAACTGATTATCCCTGTGCATACATATATCACGCTGAAACCAGTGGAGACTATGTAATGTGTGTCCAAAGGAAACACTTCTTAACGCTGCTACTCCCATGCAGCCCTGCTGACACCACCTACTGTAGAGAGCCTACAACAGCAGGCCCTTCTGCAAGCTTCAGGGCCCACTTTCTGCTTCTGCATCTCGTGTGCACTCCTGCTGATACCAACCCAGGCAGCAAATCCACTAGAGCAGAAACTTCTCACCAGTTTTGGCCTCCTATGAGATGATTCAATGATACTGATGTCTACATGTGACAGAACTCCCTTGTCTTCAAACTGGGGAGCTGGTATGTCTGAGAAGGCTTTCTCCTCCACTGCCATCCTTTTTACTGGGGAAGCAGGTTTGGAAGCAGAAAGCCTGGTTAAGCACACAGGTTAAGCACACGGGTGAGAGTGGCAGCAGCATGAAGGAAGCACTGGGAAAGTTGGTGAGGAGTGGGGATGGGGCACGCTCAGGCGCAGGGGCAAGGGCATGAAGAGGTGGAGTGGGAGTGAGGCCTTGGGGGAAGGGGTGAAGTAGGGGCATGGCCCGGGGCAAGCAGGGGCGGGAATAGGCAGGGTCGAGCTGGGCCAATGAGAGCAGTGGAGCCAGTGCTTGGGGCCAAGGCAGCATGCAGAGCCGCCTAGCTGTTCCTCCGCCTAGGAGCAGCAGGGATGTGTCGCTGCTTCCAGGGAGCCACATGGAGCCAGGTAGGGAGCCTGCTGGCCCCATGCCACCCAGACTATAAACAGGACTTTCAGTGAAAATTAGAAATGCCGGTTTATTGAGCTTTCCTGTTGGTACAGTGCTGGATAACACAGTTTTTAGTGTACGTAGTGAAGGTTACTTAAAACCAGCCTTGATTTCAGTGCAGGATGAATTTATTCCCAGGCTAATTTGACCTCACTTCCAGAAATGGTTACACCTAGTACTAGTAGTGAGTTTTACCATGAACATATGAACGGCCATACTGGGTCAGACGCAAGGTCCATATAGCCCAGTATCCTGTCTTCCAACAATGGCCAATGCCAGGTGCCCCAGAGGGAATGAACAGAACAAGTAATCACCAAGTGATCCATCCACTGTCGCCCATTCTCAGCTTCTGGCAAACAGAGACTAGGGATACCATCCCTGCCCATCCTGGCTAATAGCCATTGAAAGATTTGCATTTAAAAGATTAACTACAGTGTTCATTTAAAAAACAAACCCTATTCTGTTGTTTTTGATACAAGATGGTGCGAGTCAACCATTCTGAACAAACACTGGAGTTTTCCTTTAAGCAGCTTGCCCAACGCCACATACCATAAATCAGCAGCAGAGCTAGAAATAGACTTTAGGGCTCCAAGTGCCTAAATCCCTTCTCTAGCCACTAGACCGCACCTTTTCTCTTGGTAGCGTGACATAATAAAGCATATATTATGTTAGGCCCTGTCACCTATAGCTATCCACTATGTAAGTTTTATAGCATGTGGACAGGTTTATAAATGCTTCAGTGACACTTACCTTGGCAATATCATACATGACAGAGATTTTAAACTCCCAGTCCATGAAGGTGCCATCTGGGTAGGAGATCTTATCATTTAAGACATCCTGGGAGAACAAGAAGGAGACAAAGGGGTTGACCTATAGCAGGGAAACAGCTGGGGAAGGCATCTCTTTGTAATGTTAACAAAGCTCTGAATCACACAGCCTTTTGGCCAATGACTAAAAAGGGGTGCCCCTCTGTTTTATTTAAGAAGTATGTAAATTATGACAGACACTGGGTTACTTGGAGGCTAGGGAATGGAATATAAGTTTGTCCTACAAAGCAACTACAAAAAGGTGAGAGCCTAACTTCTAGCCACTGTGTTTTCTAGTAGCAAAAATGAGCCTCTGTGAATATATTTGCCTGCATGAACACTGTGCAAATCCTAGCACGACATTCAGTGAGAGTCTTTCCATTGACTCAGGAGCAATGCCAGTTTACACCTGCTGAGGATCAACTTCAGGCAGGAGAAGGGAGAGGAGCAGAAGAGAAGTCTGTGATATTACTTCACAGAAGTACTCAAGTAATATTCCTGACTTCACTTCTGCTCCTCCCTTTCTCTCGCACTAGGACCCAGCCATCTGGCAGGTTAGCATTTCCTTTTAAAAACTGGTAAGAGGGGCTTGCACAGTTATTTACCCGCAATGATCCTCTTTCACAGTATTCAGTCACCCCAAAGATCATCGTGTCCATCTTCACTGTGCCATAGAACTTTGTCAGGTTGTAGTAGTCGATCTGGAGGAGCTAGAGCAAAAATAATTTATCCATTGAAAACAGTGTGGGAGCCAAAATTAAGTCTGATGCTGTGAAGGGGCTCTCAATCCCAGACCTTGATATGATGTGTGAGTTCTCTGTGTGCAGGTGTGGGAGAACCAAAGTGGGTAATTGCTGAAGAGTAGCTCTCATTCCAGAGCCTTCTGATCTAAGAGATAAGAGTGGGGAGTGACTGTTTACTGTATTACAAAGTCCACAGTCTCCATTATGCCTCTGCAGTAGAACCTCACAGTTTCACACCCTGGACACGGATACCCATTATAAATGACTGAATGTTGCAAATTAGTTAGTAAATGAACAAATAATAAAAATATGAGGATCCTGCATGATAGTATGTACTTTGTTCATTTAGTTAAGCTATTGCAGTTTCATTTAAATTATTTATAATACTTTACAATGTATCTGTCCCTAATGTAAAAATGTACTTAGTATATTTTGTACAAAATTATGAAGTATTAAAGCCAAATTACACCCTAATATAGGGTATAATTCTGTGAAAGTTAATGGAGATGTATTTGTGTACACCAGAGATGCATTTAGCCCTTAGTAATAGGAGATTTGACTACAACACTCCGCTATTAAAAGATTGGTATGAAGAGAGGAAAGAGAGAGAATAATTTTTAGCACTCATGATAAAAATGTGGATTAACAAGGTTCTATCAAGTTCATGAGCGATCTCAGTCATCCTCAGCTTCAATGACTTACGGTGCAGAATCAGAAATGTGCATAAGACACCCACCCATAACAAACAGAGGGGCCCTCAGGCTACAGTAGCCTGTGGGATGGACAAACACACATGGATTTGGGGGAATGAGTTCACTAATTAGTTTCCTTCACTCTGTAGTGTCTAGCTTGTACATGAAACAGTTACCTTGTTCAGTTCTATCTTTTCTTTCTCTGTGAAATTCCCATCATTGTGTTTGAGATCTTTCAGGATCACCACCTGAAAAGAAAAAACAACTGGAAGGAAACCATAGCAGTTGCACAATAACAATCTGTGCTCCCTTCAACTACTTTTGGTATTTGACTATATCCTTATCCACTAATAAGTAATGGAGTTATATTAATTTTCACAAGATTTACCAAGTTGTCCTAGAACAGACTAAGGGGCTGATCTTTCAAACCCTTCACTCACATGAGTCACCTTACTCAGGCAAAAAGTTCAGCTGAAATTCAGGGGATTTCACACATAAATGAGTCCTCCTTTTCCCATCTAGTCCACTAATTTACCTCATGCCACATCATATCAGACCAGTGGTCTATTATGTCCTGGATCCTGCCTTTTGCCATTCGGGACTAGGCCAGTGGTTCATTGAGTCCAATATTCTGCCTCTGGCAGTTGCTAATACAAGGGGTCCTCAAAGGAAAATGAACACCTCATCCCTTCCAAAAATTCACCAGTTTAGAAAGGTTAGATGAGAATAGGGGTGGCACTGCTTCCTGATCTCTGAAGAGAACCAACTGCCTTTCACAGAAGCCTCTCACTAAAGAAGGGAAGGGGAGCAGAGATGCTTTGGTCATTTTACCTTCTTGTCATATTTGGCTTGGCGCAGTCTCTGGATTGTGTCACGCCTCTTGTCTTCATCAATCTGGGGAACAAAGAAGACTCATTAACCAGCAATTATAACATATCAACCTCACCCTGGCAGGCACCAGACTGCAAACAGAAAAATAATGTCAAAGTATGGTACTATCTGCATGGGTGTCTCTCTCTTTAGAGCCCAACTAAATCCTAGAGCAGGGGTTGGCAACCTCTGGCACACAGCTCACCAGGGTAAGCACCCTGGTGGGCCAAGCCAGTTTGTTTACCTGCCGCGTCGGCAGATTCAGATGATTGCGTCTCTCACTGGAAGTGGTTTGCCGCTCCAGACCAATGGGCGGGAAGCTGCGGCCAGCACATCCCTCAGCCCACACCACTTCCCACAGCCCCCATTGGCCTGGAGCGGTGAACCGCGGCCAGTGAGAGCCACAATCACAGCAGGTAAACAAACTGGCCCAGCCCGCCAGGGGGCTTCTATCATAAGCCTTTCTCCCAAATCTGGACCTTAGCGTCCAAAATCTGGGTGCTTAGCATGAACCTCCAAGCTTAATTACCAGCTTGGATCTTATCTCGCTGTCACCAATCAGGATTCTGAGTACCTGATAAACACTGTGTCTCCTAAAACCTTTCCCGTGGGGACCCCAGACTCAGATGCTCTGAGCCTCCAACCAAGGGAAATAACCCACTTCCCTTCCTGCTCTTTACTCCTCCCAGATTTTCCCGCCCGGGGATACTAGGAGATTCCTGCTTCATCCCTGAAACACAAAACAGAGAGGACGATTTACCTTCACCCTCCTCTTTCTCCCCTCCCAGTCTTTCCTGAGAGACACGTACTCCTGGCACAGAGATTCCTATCCCCTTGCTTAACTAGGAAAAGAAAATCCAACAAGTTTAAAAAGAAGCTTTATATAAAAGAGAGAAAAACACAATGACATGATTCACTGCATCAAGATGACTAACACAGGGGTTATTGCTTAAAAGAAATATGAATAATCAGCCTTAATCCAAGATATCCAATTTAAACATTCCAGCAACTCCACACATGTAAATACAAATACAATAAACCTATTGCTTCCTTTGTACTCACAACTTGGGAACAGAAGGGTAGAAAGAAGCTTGGAAGATAGAAAAAAAAAAAACAAACTCTTCCGTCATAGCCGAGAGAAAACAACAGCAGAACAAAGACAAAACCACACCCAGAAGTTCCCTCCCTCACTTTGAAAAATCCGGTTTCCTGATTGGTCCTCTGGTCAGGTGTTTGGTTCCCTTTGTTAACCCTTTACAGGTAAAAGAACCATTAACCCTTAGCTATCTGTTTATGACAGCTTCACAGTCAGGGGAGGCTCCAGTCACCAGCACGCCAAGCGTGTGCCTCGGGTGGCAAACCATGGGGAGCACTCTGCCGGTCGCTGTGAGGGTGGCAGGCAGGTTGCCTTCAGCAGCATGCCTGCAGAGGGTTCACTGGTTCCACGGCTTCGGCGGATCTCCCGGAGGCGTGCCGCCGAATCCGCGGAACCGGGGACCTCCCGCAGGCAAGCCACTGAAGGCAGCCTGCCTACCCTGCTTGGGGCGGCAAAATACCTAGAGCCGCCCCTGTTCACAGTCATACAAAGAACTTGTACTTGCTGTATTAAGTGGGGAAGTTACTGGGGTTTATCTCATTCCTCTTCTGCACAGTGAGTAGCAGGTGAAAATACAGTGAACCAGTTTTAACAGATACTTCTACCACTGTCAGAAACGAAGCAGTAGTCACTCTTTGTCTAAACCTTGATAATGCAGAAACTCTGAGCCCCCACAACCCTCCCTCCATGGGGATATCTTGTTTCTCCTACCTTCAGACTGACATGGCTTGTCTCATTGGTCTCCAGAGGCAGGATCTTGTCAGGGGGGATGTGAGACCATTTCTTCTGCCGAAATGCAATATCTCTCCTGTACTTTCTGTGAAACAAATGCATCTGTTTAAGATCATCCTGTGAAACAACTGGAATCCATACTGCTGAGTGTGGAGGGGAATCTTGGAGTATTAGAGAGAATCCTGTGCACTAGCTCCTGTACTCTTTTCTTCATGCATTCCTGGAGAGCCTGCTCCTACAGCTCCCAGCGTTGAGGTCTGGAAGGGAGAAATACTCTTTCCATCACATACACCTTTTTCCCCTGATTCTAGAGAAGTCTGGTCTCTTTGAGGTTTCAGCACTATAGATCTGAAGGGGTCAATGCAGAAGAGGAATTGCTGGCAGGTTGCTGCCTAACTCTTCACATTCATACACAGGGGAAGACAATGCAAGTTACTGCAGAATGAGTCTGCGATAGCTTATACTGTTTACTTTTCTTGCTATTGAACATCCTCTGAAGGCAATCCCAGAGGAAAACATGGATCAGATGAGCCCCTGGCAGCAAGGCTCTTACAGAAATGAATTGTGCTATCCAAGAAAAGCAAGAAGCCAGTGGGGAGGCAGCAGAATGAAGGAAGGTGACTTCTTGTAGAGGGCCTTTGCCTCTGGCAGATTTCCTGATTATACTGGGGAATAATCCTTGGAATTGGGGCATGGAATCCCCTGTCTTTTCTGCAGGAATGTCCTCCCTCAACAGAAGAATTATAAGAAAACAGAAAAACAATTCATTGGAAATTCCACTCTTCTATGTGGGTTGCTTCTGTATAAAAAGGATTGGTTAGTGGAATGCTGGCAAATCCTGAACAGTGACTGGCTGCTGGAGAATGCTTTGGAACACTGAAGATCCTAGGACGCTGACTGACATAAATATTTTATGTTTTTAACATATTTTAACTGCCATTGCTAAGGGGAGAGGGAGAAAATGTCCATTTTTAGCAGTAAAAGTTTTTTCTGATTTTAGTCTGGAGTTTTTTGTTGCATTTGAACCATCATAATTTGCCAGTAGGAGCACCAGTCAAAGTGCTAGACAGTTGTGAGATCATGGGGCTCTAGTTATATGGGTCTCACTGTATCTCTCCTGAATTCCCCACATGAAGCTCTAACAGTATTCAGGAACAGAGAGACATCATAAGGGAGAAATTTCAAGATGGCTAGGAAAACATTAAATTGTGGGAAATTCCCATTTCATAATCTTAACTAGAAAATTCTATGAACTATCAATAATAAGGCAACTAACCCCAGTAGAAAAGAAAGATCCATTTGACTTGTTAGTACCTAAGCATTTATTGGACTGGAATGACATTTCCAATATCTAATACTGGTTTTGTGTTTTTTGAGGACTCTGGATTGATTTGTTTACTTGGAAATCAAAACTACCCAGAAAAGTGTGGATAGTTCAGGATAGGGGTCGGCAACCTTTCAGAAGTGGTGTGCTGAGTCTTCATTTATTCACTCTAATTTAAGGTTTCATGTGCCGGTAACACATTTTAATGTTTTTAGAAGGTCTTTTTTTACGTCTATAATATATAACTAAACTATTGTTGTATGTAAAGTAAATAAGGCTTTTAAAATGTTTAAGAAGCTTCATTTAAAATTAAATTAAAATGCAGAGCCCCCCGGACTGGTGGCCAGGACCCAGGCAGTGACAGTGCCACTGAAAATCAGCTTGCATGCCACCTTTGGCACCCATGCCATAGGTTGCCTACCCCTGGTTTAGGAACTCCACACACTGGGTGATATATAAGAAATGATTGGAGCTCTGGTTCATTTTCTTGCCTAATGGATCCTTAGGAGTATTATTATCATCTATCAAGAGATAAGACTTACTAGAGCAGGAAATTACTGCACAATTGAAACTAGGGTCAGAAGACCTCAGTTTACGTAGGCTGCTTGTGGAGCTTGGCTATATTGATGGGAAGAGCAAAATTGATATCAGGGGTAGACAGTTATTAAACAGGACATTAACTGGCTGATAAAAGAGAATGGCATTGTCAGGTCTCTCTTCTTCCTTGAGAATTGTGAGGTGATCCACTGCATCATCTGAATTAACTAGGATTGTGAAGTTTGGTAACATTTCTACATGCAAAGCGTAAATTCATAGGAAAAAATTAGCAAGAATTGATTCTGAGAAATCACCAGGAATTTCTTCTGTATTGGAGGCTCTCAGAAACCACAGTGATGGGTGTGGCATAAAACTCTAAATGGAATTCAACTATTAATATCTTTGCCATCAATAGATTCAGGAGGGGTAATAGCTCCTTTGGCAGCACTACAAAGTGTCTGGAAATAGCCTTTTGTCAAATTTCTGGCAGCTCTTCAACAAATAAACAAATACAGATTAACTTTATCAGTCTGTTGGCACGTTTGTCCATAGGTTTGTGAACAATGAGCTCTTCCGTTTCTTGGGTACAGCTGGGCATCCAAGTGTGGACTGACTACATCAACTTGGAGTCTTACCTCATGGAAAGTGTTAACTAGCAAGGAGAACACATCTGGTCAAAATGACAGTGGTTAAAGTGTGCTACCAATCAGGTTTTCATAGAATCCAATATTCTTGTTGTCTCTGAAGTCCTTTGATCTGTGGAAAAGGAGTTGTCTGAGCTACTAAAGGTGGAAGGTCCAGGTAAAATAATACATCTTTAAAACTGCCAAAAATGACGGTTCTGAGTCCTGTGAATATGAAAGCTATATAGTTATATGGGTCTCACTGTATCTCTGCTGGAAATGGGTTGAATTTTTTCTCTGAGAAGATCCTAGAGCAGGTTTCAGTTTCTATTTATCTGATTTTTCCGCCTTGATAGAAGCTATACCACAATCTAGTCAGAAAATTTTAGCCATAGAAAAAGCATATGAACTAGCTGCAGTGAGGCAAGACAAGTTTGGGAAAATAGTAAGAGACAAAGAGGGTCTAGAGACTGTGGCACCAAAGCTTTCTGGTGTTTTTATTACTGCAATGACACAAGATTGAGTCATCCTTTCACAATGAACCGTTAAGTCACCAAAAGGGTAAAGAATCATAGTACAGTAATAGAAATGGCTAAGTGAGAGCAATAAGTGAGGAAAAAGTCTGAAGGTTGGCCTTATCCTCACAAAGATGTTTGTTAAGTTTGTGTGTGTATGCAAAGCAGTGCTTTCTAGTGGATGGAATAGGCCTGACAATCTGTTATGTCTACCACCTGAGCAATTGGATCATTTCTCAAAGCAGGGAGCGCTGAACTCAGGTGCAATGCGTGATGTACACAATAGAGTGGCACACACAGAGGGAGAAGCCAACAAGAGCCTTGCTGATGGGTGAGAGATAATTGGACAGATTTTCAAGGAGATATCAAACAACCCAGGCCGAGAAGTAGCAAATGCAGGAGAGAAGAAAGATGAGTCTGGTACCTCAACACTAGCAGAACGATGATCAGAACCAACACCACGGTCCCAGTGAGTGCAAAGACAGCGATAGTCAGGATGTGCGGGCCTGCAAAGGAGAGAAATGGGGAAATATACAACCTTAGTGAGAACACTGAACACATATTAAAAAATACATACCCAGGGCCTGATGCAAAGTCTGTTGAAATCAGTGGAAGATTGGCCTCCAGTTAGGAAGGCAGGACATCATGCCACCAATAAATAAATCAGCTAAGCAGATATGCATGAGGAGTCATGAGGTGTCTCCCTGCCAACCCCCTGAAACATGTCTCACTTATAGAAGCCTGCATGATTCCAAACATGATTTTAATAATGTGACTGGGTGATGTTTGAAATGGGAGTATCAGAGCACTAGTTTTGTTCTTGAGGCTCTGCTTCCCTCTTGTGGCTACTGACACTATACCATGCTAAACAGTATTCCACCACGAATGAATATTGTGTATTCTTCCTAAAGAACCAGAATAAAATTTATGTTGGAGTCTATAGACCCCATCCAGGGATTGGTAGGGTGGGCATTAAAACTCTGAGCAATAGAAAAATCAAAGGTGAAAGCCCTAATTTCAAGGGATGTCATGGGGAAGAGTAGCAGAATTGGATTAGCAATTGCAAACTACAGGGGGTAGCTGTGTTAGTCTGTATCCACAAAAACAACAAGGAGTCGGGTGGCACCTTAAAGACTAACAGATTTATTTGGGCATAAGCTTTCATAGGTAAAAAACCCTCACTTCTTCAAATGCATCTGAAGAAGTGATGTTTTTTACCCACGAAAGCTTATGCCCAAATAAATCTGTTAGTCTTTACGGTGCCACCAGACTCTTTGTTGTTTTATAAAAGGGTTGTGTTCTAGTTATTGAGTTGGTTAGCTTTCTAGAGGAAAGAGGACATAGCTAGCTAGAACAGTTTTGATAGGAGGTGGATGGTAACAATAACTTAAACTTTGGTTATCTAGAGCCATTTTCTGTTTAAATATATTTGTTTGGAAACTGGCTGGAGAAAGTCTTTTTAAATTCTTGGCTTTGGAAAGCATTTTTGTTTGTTTTGCCTAAGCTGCAAAAAACTTGGACTTCTAGATTTGCAGTGGTTCCCAAACTTGGTTCGTGGCTTGTTCAGGGTAAGCCCTTGGCAGGCTGCAAGTTCCCAGTGGCTGCAGTTCGCTGTTCCTCGCTATTGGGAGCCATGGGAAGCAATGGCCTGGCCAGTGGGAGCTACTCCTATTGACATCTCTATGACAGTTAAGATTGGGTGGTCACATTGCATAGTAAGTGTTATCTTAATGGTGCATGAGCCCCCTCCATTATGAACCAGTTTTAGTAGGTATCTCACCGGTGCTTGGAATGTCATTAGGAAGCTTCTGGTTCCTCCAGATGAAAGATGGGCTGGTAGTCATTGGTTTTGTCTCATTCTGATGAGTGTCATACTGCAGGAGGGTCTGGAACTGTGACAGAGTATAGAAATGAACTTTGTTAATAGCTCTCGCGCTAGTCCCTTTCCTTTGCTTCATTCTCCCATAATGCACTATACAACTCTCAGCAAAATAGACTCATGCCCTGTACTGCAGTGATGTGTCCCCTCCAGCCTGGTTCATGTTTCTATTTTTCATATTCTGCCTGTACTACTAGTCTGTTCTTCCCAGAAGTGCAGCAGTCCCATAAAGTCTGGTATTTTTGACTTCATCGGTCTACCAAGTCATCAGGGTGACGTCTTTCCCCACTTGCCTCATTGTGCTGCTGTGAAGAGGCATGCTCTCAAAATGGCAGAGAGGAGATAAACAAGTTCCCCTCGGCCTGTTCAACACCAACAAGACACACCTGCAAGGCTTGTTCTGCCTGGAGTAGGGGGAGCTTAAAAGGGAACACCTGCCCCAGGATGAGGCAGTGAACAGGATGAAGGCTGCCCTGCCTCTGAAAGCCAAGCTAGGCTCACAGAGAGAGACAGCAACAAGCTTCACTTCTCCCAAAGCTGCACAACTGAGCCTCAAAACAACATGCCCCATGAGGAGGGGCTGGAGATAGACCCCCATCTAGACTAAGCCCAAAGAGCTGACCCAGGAAGACTTCCTGAGTCCCAGGTCACCCTTACTTTTCTCTAATTTCCCATGGACTCCCCTCTACCAGAAGGGAAGAAAGAGAAGAGAAGACTTTTCATTTGTTTGCTTGCTCCAAGAACGCCTTGGGCAGCTGCCAGCAGGGTGAGAAAGACAGTACAAGGACCTGAAGTGGGGTCTGGGAGGGGATGTGAAGGGACCCCTACCCCCCAAACCTGCACACAGACAGCTCTAGTACACCTCCCTTTCAGCTCTGGCTATCCCTCTTGTCATAGTCACACTCTAACCCAGAGACTCTAGTTCCCCTCTCACAGATCACCACAGAATACCTTCTTAATGGAATTACATACTTGATAGGAATCTACTGATGTATACAACAGAGACAAATTGACATCAAGATCTCCAAATTCATCCAGGGTCACTGGACCCAATGCACCTGTGGACACAAGGAACAGATCAATGAAGGAGCCTGGCACTTTCCCAAGAAGCATTAACACGTGACAAGAGAGGTGTAGATTAAGAGACTTTTGATGTTAGGGTTTTTCTTCCCATTAACCTTCTGCATCTACATGACAGCACCCTTCTTAGCACCCACATCAGCTTATTCAACCTCTGCTTCTCCCCTATTTCCATACTATTTTTGCTTTGAAATATGCGTTTGAAATTGGTAGAAGGAGTAGATCTGACAATACTGAAGAATGAAGCCTCCCTGACCACAGAAAAGATACAACTCATGTAGCAACCAGTTTGTTTTATTTCCATACACTGATCCTGCCAATGTGCCTTCAAGGGACCATCTCTAGAGGTGAGAAGGAAACTCTGATTCTGTCCTTGGTCTTAAGGTCTGTTAACAAGGAGGGAAATACAGAGATAATTTATGTTCTTTTCTACTGGCTTCACTTGGGCTAGATCAGGGGTAGGCAACCTATGGCATGGGTGCAGAAGGCAACACACGAGCTGATTTTCAGTGGTTTCACACTGCCTGAGTCCTGGCCACCAGTCCGGGGGGCTCTGCATTTTAATTTAATTTTAAATAAATCTTCTTAAACATTTTAAAACCCTTATTTACTTTACATACAACAACAGTTTAGTTATATATTATAGATTTATAGAAAGAGACCTTCTAAAAATGTTAAAATGTATTACTGGCACGCGACACCTTAAATTAGAGTGAATAAATGAAGACTCGCACACCACTTCTGAAACACTGCTGACCCCTGGGCTAGACTTCCATCTTTTAAGGGATAGCTGTTTGGGTCTAATAACCTTGTGTATCTTGCCATTTTAACCATACCTTTTCTTACCTTGCTTCTTTCTTTCTTATGGTGGGGAACACATACATTCCATAACTCAGGATATGTTAATGTTACAGACTAAGGATTTTAGGGTGTAATCTTCATAATCACTCAGTATTGGCCTAATTCAGTTCCCTCTGAAGTCAATGGTGAAATTGATGCTGATGCTTTCTTGCCCAATGGTAGCTGTGGCTGAATGTTATCTACTATACATACTCCCCACACTGCCATCCAGGACAATGACAAAAGAAGACCTGGCTACATTTTTGGAGATGAAGCTTAGAGATGGATTTGGTTCAATGTTATGTATACTTCATCCTCATCCAACCTTGTGTCTAGCCTAAAATAAAACCTGGACGCCAGTCAGATGATAGGGAAGAATCTAATGGACTCTGTAACCCACTTGGATGCCTCACTATTACACATCCTTTGGTCTACCCAGGCAATAGTCCCCACATAGACAATTCAGTCCTCTACACCTACACCAGAAAAGCACAATGTAAAAAGGCCAAGGGTGCTGAACACGTCATCTTATTCTGTGCTGACCAGGGAGTGCCCCTCCCACTATCCAGGAGTATTCCTCCTAGGTCATTTCTGTACCCTTTACACCGCTAGACCAGTGTGAAGAGCCTGCAGCCCAGGAGAGATTCTGGCCCTCAAACATTTTGGTCTTAATTGAAATTTATAAAATGTTTCATCTCTTATTTTGTATGTGATGTATACAGAGGGGGATTCTCTGTGTATGGATATTACTTAGTCTGTTTTTTCAGTGCTGATTATCACAGTATATTTGGAAAAATCAACTGAACAGAACAAGAGGGAAGACAACTCATTGCAGAGTCTGAACTCATTCAGCGGTAAGGGGACTGCACCTCATGCCCACTTGGAAAACAAACTCTCTCTCCCCACAGTCCACTCAGTGAGCTGTTGCTCAGAATTGTACTTGATTACCTTTAAACGTGACGTTCCGAAACTGTTCAATGAAATCAGTGGGACTCTTGATTGGCTGTTGGGAGATTAGAAGTTTCTTCAGGACGTGTCCAAAGAGCAAGACTCCATCCAAATAGCCGACAATATAGTCATTATTCAGCTAGAATAGGGGAAAAAAATAAGCTGGCAACACAGCCTGTTTATATCTCCATCCAAAACTGCAGCATAGTTGGGAGTATCAGCTCAGGAAAAACTTCAGGAATGGAACAGCAGAAGCTGCTGCAGATCAGAGTGAAGTGCATTGGTAGTGGTGGTGTGTGGTTCAGGCTTGGAAAAATAGGATGCTGCAAGGTGGGATTGAGATATATAAGCAGAGTGAGGTGATGCAGCCACAGGTCCGTAGTAAGAGGATACTGCAGGTCAAGATTCAGGTGCAGTGACAGAACTGGGGAGGCCCTAAGACTGGAATAGCAAGAGGTGCTGTGGGTCAAAAGTATTTTCCACGAGACACCTCCTGACGACTGTTGATTTCTAAATCTTCCATGCCTTGGGTTTAGTTCACTAGTCTGTAATACTTGATGGCGCCTCAAAGGTTTCTACAAGCCTGCAGGGGAGACTTGGTGATATTAAAGGTACATAAGGCACTGGTCCTGCCTGACTTTTTGCTGATGCAACTTAGATAGCAGAAAGTTGACCCAGAAAAGAAATGCAGAGGCACAACCTCCAAACAACCCTGGATCTGCTGTGACATTGTAGATGACAGGCCCCAAAAGAGCAGAGCAAGGTCAATCATAAAAAATCACTGAATTACCTTTCATCAGAATTTATTCTGTTGTTCTGTACCAGAGGGCAGTAGCAATACCATTGCACTTATCCTCACGGGCACAGGGCAAGGCAACTAAGCTCTGTAGCTGTACTGCTCAGCTAGAAACCTGTTACAAGAGGGTCTCCCACCTCCAAATCCCCCACTTATTCTCCTTTGGTAGCAAGGTGTTTCATCTCTGTCTTCCCACAATTCCCCCAAATCACAGTTCCAGACCCTTCCTTTTTCCCTGGCTTCCTCTGTAGTGTAGCAGAGTTTCTGTCTCTCAGCCCTTGTTTTCCCCAGAGTCTGTGTCTCTGAAACCTGGCCACAGCTCCTTTTTCCCCCACAGTCCCACCACATCTATAAATCCAGTCTGAATTATGTAATATAGCTACTCTAGAAAGCATCTGATAGACTTTACAATCACCCAAAACTTGAGGTACAGTCCATATTTTCTACTCCTGAGGGCATTCTGTGCCAAAAAATAAATTTCTTTAAACGACATATTAAGATTCTGCAAATGTTATTTGTCAAATAAATGTGGAGGCTCCAGCATGGCACTGGGGAGCACAGACCACGGGGTGCACAGAAGTGGGAGATCATGTGCAGCTCCCCTTCCCCCGTACAGGACACGGACTCAGCAGTGAGGCTGCACCCAACCCTGACACAGCGCAAGGATAGGCCTGCCCCAGAAACACCCCCGAGCCCTGCCCCTCTATGCCAGATGCACCTGGTGTGGGCAGGCAGGCTCAGCAAGGCAGGATGCAAGTGTGGAAGGCTTAGCGTGGGAGGATCCAGGTGTGGGTTAACAGGGTTCTGTGTGGGGCAATCTGGGTGCGGGTGGTTCAGTGAGGGAGCTGGGTGTGGGCAGGGTCTGGATGCACAGGGGCTTGTTGGAGGGTTCTGGGTGCAACGGTAATGGGACTGTAATGGGGGGTCCAGGTGAAAGGGGTTGATGCTCAGCAGAGGGGTCTGAGTGTGTGGGCATGGGATACACCTCAGCAGGGGGGTCTGGGTGTGGGGGCTCAATGGGGGGTCCAGATGCTGGGGGAATGGGATTCAGTTGGTTTGGGATTCTGGTGCAGCTGGTTGGGGCTCAGTATGGTGGGGATCTGGGTGTGGGTGGTCTTCCAGGTGGTCCAGGTGCAGGGGGAGTGGGGCTTGTCACAGGAGTTCTGGGTGTAGGGGTAGGGCGAGGCTCACAGGGAAGGTCTGGGTATGAGGGGGTCTGGATGCACAGGAGCTAGATGCATGGGGGAGCAGCTCCCTGTATAGTAATCTCTACCCCTGCAGCTGAGGAGCGACGGGTGCAGGAAGTGCTGGGGGGTGGGAGGTTACAGAGCTTCCTACAGCCAGGGGAGAAATCTTGAGATGGGTCTGACCTGGCCCCAGATGCTATGTAGGAGAAGAGGAAGTCCCATCCTCCCCAGCTCAGCCGGGACTAGCAGCTGAGCCTGGCGCAGGGTAGGAGCCACGAGCCATGTCTTCCCCAATCCTGCCCCCAACCCACAGTGATCTACCACTCTGCTGGCTGCCCTGGGCACCTGAAACATACTGCTGGGGAGGGTCGCATGACCACTTCTGTGGCTTCCCTTTGCTTCCCTGTCAGAAACTCATTTTTCTGTGGGGAAACAAAGAAATCTGTGGGGGACATAAATTCTGTACATGCGCAGTGGCACAGAATTTCCCCAGGAGTAAAAATTTTCACTGCTCTCTCCCAAGTCCCATAAACTAGATACTCGCAGGCCAGTTAAAAGCTTTGAACTTAGTTTGGGCCTCATAGTGTAGCACAACCATCTTGCACCTTTGCTTTGTGATGCTGTAACCCCACATCATGATGTCAGATTACAGCAGGAAAATTAGATGTCATCCAGCATTGTCACACTGTCATGACATGAAGAGCTAAACATTGCTATACCACACTGCTGTTTTGCAATGTGGTTAGTTTATTTTGTGGGATAAGTACAGTCAGTAGCAGCCTTTTCATTTATTTATTTATTTATTTGGAACACTCTTGTTTGAACACAGGTGAGCTGGATGAAATGATCAGATATGAAATAGTGTGGTTACCAGGTATTCTTCTGTGGAATTCATGGAATTCGGTGTGTAACTGGGTGGTGGCAGCGTCAAGACAAGGACATTCCGCATATAACTGTCTGATTTGGTGGTGTTCTGAAAGTAGATGTTACTGCAAAGAAAAACACAAGTGATAGCAGGAGCAGGGGAGACCTCCAGCTCTGCATACCTAGAGAGACCTTCCCTCTCTCCCAAAACAAACATTTGATTAACAGGTTCACATGGTGGTTCTCAAACTTTTTGACACTGTAAATCCTTTTTCACTGTGGTAGATACATCTCTTTCCATTGTTCACACTACCTCTGTGGCAGCTATAGTGTTTAGCTACACAAAATGATAATATTGGGACAGATCTGAAGAGACCAGATAAAAATAAACACATATGACTAAATAGAGTCTATTGCCCTGCTTTGTTTCTGTGCTGTTTATTTTCTGTCCCTGCTTGAAGCACTTTACATGTAGAGAGACTAAGTTCCAGATCCAAAATGCCATCTAGGCTTCTAACATCTATTAAAATCAGTGGAAGTTAGGAGCCTAAATACCTGGGCCCGAGTCTCTTCTTGGTGTCTGAAGATTCCATTACTACAATATCTCCAGATTACGGGTCAATTTGTTTTTGACCTCTGATGCATTTACTATCCCTCTAATTTCGGTGTCCTTTACAAACTTGATCACAGCAGAATTTACACAACAGAAACACTTGGCCAAGAAAGATATGAAATAGCTATGCAGGGTGCAGAGAAGGGCTGGCTTGTTTTTCCTTAGTTTAGTGAGCTAAAAGAGTCTGTGGAAACCATCAAAGTTTGGTGATGAGCTACACTAGCTTGATGGGCTACTGCTTGAAGATGGCTGCTACTTCACTTCATGACAGAAGCAGCTCTGCAGACCATCTAGAAGTGCTCCACAAACCACAGTCTGAGAACCACTTGCTGAAAGCATCACTGAGAGGAGATTGACTACTGTGATAGACCCAGGCCAGTTGGGTACAGCAGAAGGCAGATATACCGGCCACTGAATTAACAGTTTTCTGTTCCCTGACTGACCAGAGCAGGGGCTGCTCCAGGCTAATGAGAACACCTGACTCTAATTAACCTGCAAAGAGTCAGGTGAGACCATTAAGCTAATGTGACCACCTGACTCTAATTAAGGCCCCACAGATACTATAAAAAGGGCTCACGCCAGTCAGGCAGAGGAAATATGGCTGAAGGGCTGGTTAATGAAGATACTTGCAAACCATTGTTAAGTGAGCCCTAAGGTAAGGGAGAAGCAGGAGAGCTGTGGGGAAATGTAGCAACTCTGGCAGTGAAAGGTTGGCTGCCAACAGCTGCTACTATTAGGGTCCCTGGGCTGGAACATGGAGTAGAGGGGGGGCCTGGATTCCCCCCCAACCCACCACTACAGGAACATTTCCTGGGAGGTAAAGTCAGGCCCCTGTCAGGACAGGAGGCTAAACTGTTCTGAAATAAGTCCCCAGGGACAACAGACTGCGGGAGTTCTCTCTCCAACTTCCTTGCTGGCCTATGATGAAAAGGGCTCAGTAGATTGTAACCCTGGCCCTAGAGAGAGAGCTAAATGGAGGGTCACAGTGAGCCACTGAGGCTATCATAAACTCCCTAGAAGTGCAAGACTCATGGGGGCAAAGTCAGAGCTCTACCACACTATATCAGTGGGAAGGGGCAGTATTATATAATTGTATTTGATACAGTTGGATTGCTAAAAGCTCCTTTTGTGACTCTCATCCCATATTTGATTGCTCATTCTTGTCTTTTTAACTTTCAGAATGAATTTAGTGCCACAGTAAGAGCTTTGGAGTCCAAAGTCCTCTTTTTAGCCCAAGCACAGGAGGCAGCAGCAGCTAGGACTATAACAGGGTTTAAAAGAGAACTAGATAGCCATGAATGGACTTAATCTCCATGAATCTATTAGCCAGGATGGGTAAGGAATGGTGTCCCTAGCCTCTGTTTGTCAGAGGGTGGAGATGGATGGCAGGAGAGAGATCACTTGATCGTTACCTGTTAGGTTCACTCTTGCTGGGGCATCTGGCATTGGCCACTTTTGGCAGACAGAATACTGGGCTGGATGGACCTTTGGTCTGACCCAGTATGGCCATTTTTGTTCTTATATCCTCCACCCCCATACACACTGCCCCTGCCCTGAATAATATCCCCAGACATTCACGCTGCACCTTTCACCCTGAAGAGATCTCAAAGCACTTTACAATCAGGTTTGGACTAACCAATAGGGAAAATTCCCTGGAGCCCACAGGATTTAGTAGCTCTGCAAGAGACCTCTTAGCAGTGGCTCACTTAGTTCTACAGATGAACATGATCTATGCTTGAGTCCTGGTTGGCAGAGGGCTCTTGGCTCAATGGAATTTAAATCCAGAGCTATAGGGGGAACTCCACCACTGGAGAAAAGTGGGGTCTGATCCAGTTACCCTCTGCTGCTTGTTTCGATTTAGCATATTTCTGTTTGAGAAGGCCTGATTTGAGACATGCCATAACTACAGGGTTATGCTAAAATCAAAAACAAGCAGCAGCAAATGGTAGGAGCGCACCATGGCATTGAGGCAACTGGCCCTGTCAGAAGACCACATACTGCAGTGGTGGCTCCAATCCTCCTATTCAAGGGAGAGAAAAAAATAATCTCATCCCCTGCTTCCCCCATCCTGGGCAGAGTGGAGATTTAGTCTGTGCTATCACTGCACAGACCACCCATCTGTAAATATTTATATGCAAGGTGATTGGGGGGGGGGGGGCACACATAAATGAATTTATCTTCAAAACACCTCTGTAGAAGTTGTCTATAGGCAGCAGCAAGGCACATTAGAAGGGTGAGATTTGTAAAATGCTTTAACTGCTCCATGTAGACCTTGCTGACATGAACTAAAAGATACTCAGATCTTGTTAACATAATCCTTTTAGGTTGCTCCAGAAGGGTCCATGCAGGGCAGTAAGAGTACTGTTCACTGAAGCGCTTTATCAATCATATCCCTCTAACATGCTTTGCTAGTGCCATGTAAACGAACCCTTAGTGATGTGCTCACGGTCTGTGGTAGTCAGAGTCAGGAATAAAGCCCAAGTGTTCGAGTCCAAGGAGCGTGCCTTAACCAGGAGCACATCTTCCTCCCTAGTCTGCTCTTTACAACTATATCAACACAACACCACTGAAATATAGGCAGCTGGGCGGGGAAGAGAGGCAACCAATTTCAGACACCACTCTGCACACTAGTGAAGGCAGGGAAATTGTGGCTAAGGGCATACCCCTGATCTTATGGAAAATGTCATAGAAAGCTTGATGTCAACACAACACTTACAGGACTCCACATTTTAAAGGTGTCATCTGAAAAACACACACACCAAGTGAACTGCAGGCTACTTCATGTATTCCCTTTGGAGGAGGAAAGATTGAGTTGAGCCTGTTGGAACTTTAAACTGTGATTCCAAGAGGTGTTTGAACCTAGATTTTAGATTACTAAACTATTCCTTTAGTGCCTCAAGCGTCACCCAGAGAGGCCAGCTCTAGGATTGACAGTGCATTCAGACTCCATGGTCCTGGGATTCTTGGCCTCTTTGAGGTTGCCCCAACTGGAACCAGTTAGCATATATTGTCTTAGTGATACTGAACTGAGATAACCAGTCCATTTCACATAGAACTGTAATCAGTGAAAGGCTCCACAAACCATTCCTAATCTGAGTTTTCCTGGTCTTTTGCCTGCCAGCCATTGCATGGACCTGATTGGAACTGGTGACTTATAGTCACAGGAATTTAGAGTACCATGAATAGTACCCTGTTTTGTGATATTTTCAATAGCTCTTACATCACTCTAACATCCATAATAAAAATTTGTCCTATACATACCATCAAAGAGATGGTCAATATACTACTGCTACCTGATTTTCTTCAGATTTATATACTTGCTCACATCCAAGCTTAGTATGTTTCAAAGAGGGATTTAATCCTAGGGCAAACCTGAAAGACATTTCTTTCAATGCCATCAACACTTACTGACAACTCCTCCCTTCCCTGTTATTGCAGATATGTGTTTGAGTGAAAACTTCTAGGCCTCCAGCTGCTGTTCCATCCTGCAGTGAAGTCAGAATCTTGTATTTGTGAAATCCCATTGAGATCACTGCTGTGGAGGTCAGTGCAATAACTGGCCTGGTAATAGCCTCTCTCTCTCACCTTTATATAAGTCTGACAAACTGGAAAATCAGAATAACAAGAAAACAATCCAGGCGCTAGAGGAAATGGTAAATGTAGGGAGATTTTTAAAAAATCCAATGTCATTTGGCCATATTATGCAACTAAGTAGAACTGGGTAGGAAAAAGTTGTCCAGTCCTGCGAGAAATTTCATTATTTTGAAAAGCTGCTCATGCTACAGTGGGACAAAACTGAGATCTTTGAAATTTTCTCTGTGAAAAATCAGCATTACCAACTACAGAATAACCAATGGCCTAGTGATTATGGCACTCACCTAAAATGGAGGAAACATGAGACCTAGGTTCAAGTCACTGCTCTGCCTAATTCAGGCAGAACTGTGTCATCTACATCCCAGCTGAGTCCATTAGCTACCAGGCTATTCTAAGATGGATCTCTCCTGATGAAGCTGTTCCACTTCGTGTACGTTAAATATTCATTGGCTCAGAAAGACTGACTGACTCTTTACCCCATGGTTAGGGCACTCACCTGGAATGAGGTAGACCTGTGTTCATGTCTCTGCTCTGAATTAGGCAGAGCAGGCCCTAAAACCTAGACTTCTTATAGCTCCTGCATCCTAAGAGAGGGCCATAACCAGCAGACTATTCCAGGGTCTCTTGCGCTTTTATTTTGAGTAGAAATTTCAACTTGGAGCTGAAAATTTTTTAATCAAAACTGCCCTTTTGACAGGATTTGACAAATCAACATTTTTGGATGAAAAACTTTGTCAAAAAATTCCTGACCAGCTCTACAGCTAAGGGGGATATGAGAAATTTCTACAATTACATTAAAGGCATAAACACAAAGGGCCAGACCTTCACAGGTATTTAGGTGTCTAGTGGGATTTTCAAAAGTGCCTAAGAAGGTTAGATCCCTAACTTCTATTGATTTGAATGAGTTAGGTGCCTAACCCACTCAGTGGGCAGTGATCGATCCAGCAGGGGTCGATTTATCATGTCTAGTCTAGACGCGAAAAATTGACCACCAAGTGCTCTCCTGTCGACACCAGTACTTCACCAGAGCGAGAGGTGCAGGCGGAGTCGACGGGGGAATGTCAGCAGTCGACTCACCACAGTGAACCTACCATGGTGAGTAGATCAAAGTACATTGACTTCAGGTATGTTATTCACATACCTGAAGTTGTGTAACTTAGATCGACACCCCTTCCTCCCCCCACTTCCCCCCACACCGCCCCCCGTGTAAACCAGGCCTTAGATGTTTTTGAAAATCCCACCAGGTGCCTCTCTGCTTCTTTAGGTGCCTATCTTTGAAAATATTAGCCTTCTGGCCAGATTTTCAAAGGAGCCTAAGGTAGTTAGATGCCCAAATCCTAACAGAGTACCTAACTACCTTAGGCTCCTTTGAAGATCCCATTTTAAAGAAGGAGAGAAATCATGTAGGTGATCTGAAGTGGCTGTAATTAGGAACACTAAGATGAAACTGAGCAAGTGAATATTTAGCTGAATACCAGGAAATACATCCTAGTAGGGAGATCCATTTGGCTATGGAATAGTCTCTCAGCGGAGGTGCTGGAAGCCCCGCTATTATGTCATTTAAATTGGACAAGACAAAACCCTGAAGAATATCTTTTTGGGTGCATTCCTGCATTGCTGGTGGGGTAGTAGGGAGAGGATACAAGGACACTAGTTCTAACTTGATTTCCGTTATTCTATAATTTCATCCTGCAGTGAGGTCATGACTCTATGATTATGACATCAGTCCAAAATTTAGATGCCTTTGAAAAAATCTAACATGGATTGGATAAGTGATGTGGAGGATGCGTCCTGGTTGAAACACCAAAAAGCTTTGATAATTGGCTAAAAGGGGGGCAAGAAGACTATGAAAAGGAGGTGACTGAGAAATATTTCATGGTAAAATGTCTCCTCAGCATGACAGTTCCTCTTGCACTATTTCCATTAGCTCCATCCTACAAGAAATGGGAGTGGGGGCAGAAGGAAAACCAGTGGTGATACTTTACTTGTGAAGATCCACCAGGATGATGACTATGTCCTCATCCACTTTCTCTTCCCCTAGGATTGTCTTGACCTTAGCTGGGGAGCCACACATGATGATCACTACAAACCAGGCAAAGACAGATGGAGAGAAGGTGAGAGGCATACAATTAAGGAGGGGGGACAAATAGAGTTTTACATACTGTTCTTAGACCATAAACTCTAGAATAGCAGGGCTACAAGAAGTCAGGGCTGAGAGGCATTGCCAGAAATAGGAGAACAGATAGTTGTGGGTCAGGACTGAACTACACAGTCAGTGGGAGGCGAAAGCTTGCTCAGCACCTGCCCACATTATGCCTGACTCTGGCCATTATCAGCTCCTTTCTTTCATGAGCATTAAAATCGCACATAGATGGAATGCAGCGTAAACTACTATCAGTAACATGGTATAGAAGGTTCTAAGGCAAAGGGCGTTAGAAGAATAAACCATTAATCTGTCACTGGCTTCCTTATTCTTGTGCTCCCCCTCCTCAGTGATGTCAGGGGTTAGTATTATCATAAGCACTTGTTAATACAGCTGAGGCATCACCACCATGCCTAGAGTTTCCAGTAGGGATTGGTCATTCCCCCATGTTTGAAATGAGTCCCCTTGTTGTACAAAAGGGGTGTGTGTGAGAGAGAAACAGACACAGAGAAAAGCTGGGCATTCTTGTGACACAGGAATCCAAACTATGACCAGGGGCTGCTGGATTATGAATGCTCCACTGGACAGGGCTTGTAGGAAAACACTGTCATGTCTTCAGAAGATAATCTACCCCAAGAGGCCTCTACAAGCAGAAAATGCCCATATGCTTTATCAGGACAGTGGGGAAATTGAGTTCTGTGCCATCTTCCCACATTCACAAAAATAGAAGAGGAAAAAGAATATCTGTGCTCTTTCTGCCATAAATGGAAAGATTTTCCCCAGAACATAACCCTGGCAGTAGTGCATAGGCAGAGAGCAACGGCATGCATGCAAGGGAGAGGGAACTCTCCTCTCCCCTTACCATTGCTTTTCCGGCTCTGATCCTTCACAATTTTCTTTAATTGTTCTGGTGTCCTTAAAACCTCTTTGAACTTCACCTCTGAAGAGAAGTATGAAACTCCAGCCTCCAGTGCATTAAGGTACCTGATGCAGGGTAGGAAGTGCGGGTTATAGATCAACTGAAAATATTGCTAATACCTTACATTTATATAGTACCTTCCCTCATTAATAATCCTAAAATGTCTGATAGACTGTTTACAGCACATAAAGATCACTTCACCTACTACAGAAATGTAGCCACTTCTGGGTTGGAATGCAGCAGCCATTCTGCATCAATAAAGTTAAACAACAGAATTTGGGAGGGAAAGCAGTACAGAGAATGTGAGCATAAAAAGGAAAACTTTGAATCTGACCAAGAACCACTTAAATCTGGTATTATAAAGGGTTGGTTCAGATAATTCATTAATGTAGTAAGATAATTTTCAAAACAGAAAACTTTGAGGAATTACAAAATCTAGTGAGTGAGGTTGAATGAGAGAGTGGGGAATCCTAGAAGATACAAATTGAAGTTCAAAGGAGCAAATGTGATTTTTTCCAAGGGACTGCTAAAAGACCTGAGGTTTAAAAACAGTGATTAAAAACTATGAGGCAAAAAAAAAAAAATAACAGTGCAAAGTCAAGTAAGACTCGCTGGAGAGAGAGAGAGGGAGAGGAAAAAAGCAGAATGAGTAAATGCGAGGTAAAAGTACTAAAAGGACATTGTCAATTTGAAAATCCTATTTCTAAATCTGAAAATTTTGTACCTCCTATAGTTACAAAAGAGATTTTGGGTCACTATGTCTGAAAAATTAGTGGAGGGAGAACAAATAATGTTCTCTATTTTTTCCTCCCCTGGTTTGCTTAGTTTGTGATCAACAGCACTTAGGGCACCATCCTTTGAGGTGCTGAACCCCTTTTTCTCCTATTGTCTTCAGTAAGAAAAGAGTGCTCTGCACCTCACCAAGATCATGCCCTTAATAAGGCTCCAATCTTGCACATATTCAGGTGTCTTAACAACTTTACGCACATGAATAGTCCCATTGGAGATACTCATGCCTCTAAATATTGGTGGGGTGGAAATAATCAGGCCATATTATTTAATGGGTGCTTTATCATAAATTGGATTTTGAAAAGAAAATAGTCAATTTAAAACACTTCAAGTTAACCACAGCACTTTATACAAAATAAGTCCTTCCTGAAAATAACAATACACAGTTTGAACAATTAGGAAGTAAGGAAGACCATGACAAGTAGTATTGATAAAGGAAATACAAGAAAATATGAAAATACACAAATCAAGAGCTCTGAATGGTAGGAAACATAAAGTATTAAAGGAATCTAGATAAAGAATATACGGTACCATGGACATTTATTTTTGGAAAGTTATGGAGAACTGGGGATATAGCAGAAGATTAGAGAAAAAACACTGATTTTTAAAACACGAAAGAAAAATGATCCTGGCAATTACCATCCTGTAAGTCAAGTTTCTATCCTTAATAAAAGGACAAATACTAAGAGAAAATGGTCATTTAATACCTATGAGATAATGGAACTGGGACTGTATTTTAGTTCCTAATTCAACAGAGAACTTAAATACATGCTTAAGTCAAATTGAAATCAATAGGGCTTCATCTGATACATAAAGTTCAGCAGGTACTTATGTGTTTTCCTGACAGAGGGCAATAAAGAATAAATCTTTCCACACAAACTTGATTGCTTTTTTAGTTTAATTTCCCAATCACTGGAAGAGTGGAGTGCACTAAATGTAATATTTGGATGTTAATAAAGCAATTATCTCAATTTTACTTGAAAATTAATTCAAACTGGGATAGGAACACACACAAACTGACATTTGGCTGATTGCGGGACATAAACAAAGGGTAATGATAAATAGCAATATATTGTGCAGGTAAAGTATCTGTTGGACTATCACAGAGATTGATATTAAGTCTGTACTAACATCTTCATTAATGAAAAATAGAGTAAAATATAATAATACAACTCCAATATGATACGAAATTAGGAGAAATTGTACCTAGCACTGAGGACAATGAAAAAACCACCAAGAGACTTAAAAAGATTAAAGTCTGGGCAAAAAGTAACTAAATAAGATTGATTCAACTTGGGAAAAGACATTGTACTGTAACTAAAAGAAAAAAGTCAGTATCATTGATTGAAATTCAATGGTAATGAAGAAGACTCTAAAAAACCGAACAAGGCCTAAGGGTGATAAGCGGACAGCAGATTAGATATGATTTTTACAATGCTGTGACAGAAAGAGCAGCCCCTGCAGTTGCATATACTGAAGTATCGTGTCACAGAGCAGAAAAGTAATAATATCCCTCTATGGCCATGGTCTGGTGAGACCATACCTAGGCTATTGCTTTCATTTTAGGTCATTTCATTCAGAGAAGAACATTGATCAGAGTTTGAAAGGCATTCAGTGTAACATAAATAACCAGTGACTGAAGGGACTAAGGTGAGGGAGAATTAAAAGAGCTAACTCAGGCCCTGAACTTGCAGACTTTTACGCATATCAGTAGTACTAAATAGGGCCTCTCATATGTTAAGCCAGACGCATACCCATTTACAGCCAAGATTTAAACAGGCTACAAATGTTTGAATAGTGTAAAACCCAGGGCTTGATTTTTTTCCTTCCTTCCACAACCATCAGATATACTCTTTTCCCCTAGCAAGATACAAGTAACAACTGGACTGATTTGTATCCTGTGTGAGGACAATCAGGCATCAAGGAGGAAGTAGAGGAATTACTTAGGATGATATAGAAAGTCATTACTAGGAGTGATTGGGATGAAATTGAAAGAGGGAAAATTTAATTTAGATGCCAACAAAAACTCAGGCAGTGAAATCTATTAAACTGTGAAATATTCTCCCAATGGATGTGATGAAAATCTGTAACTTGGGAACATTTGCAAGCAGACTGGACGTAACATTGGCAAATGTAGTGTAGAGAATATTGCTGTTCTGGAAAGGAGAGGAATTGGATGGTCTAATTGATCTTTTCCAACTCTCAGTTCTATGAGAGCAATAAAGAGATTTAGAGAGGGAGAGGGAGAAATCTAAGGATAGCCTAAAGAAATCATGCCAGAGTGAGTCTGCGTTTTCTTGGACAGTAGTTGGGAAAGACTTGGGAATGCTCTTACCAGAAGCAGTCTTCTGTGGTGTTATCTGTCTTATAGAGGTAGGTGGATTCCCAGGAGCTGGTTTTGAATGGCAAATTGGACTTTTTCCAGAAATCAACGAAGAAGTAGATCAGTTTCCTGGCTGGAGTCAGGATTCGAGTTAGGTTGTCTTTATAGTCACATGACAGCCCAAAGCTCCCTGCAGAGATCAGAGGGATGCCCAATATTGTGTCAAAGCTAAGGGAGGAGAGGGGGAAAAAAATATGACTGATACATGAATTGATGTCACATCAAGGTAGCTACCAAGTGATTCACAGGCCCAGTACTTTCTCAGTTTGTGTCCTGACTTCGTTTTACAATAAACTAAATTTGAAATAATACTCCACCCCCTCCCACCAAAGAACAGGTGAAATCTTTAATGAAAATGTCAGTACAGCGTAATGGTGCTCGACTGACAATTTAACTAGTCTCAGTATAGGTACACTGCATGCCTCCATGACAGACTACCCTTCCAAATGATTATGACATAATTATAGGCCTTAGGAAAAGCTTTTCTCCCACATGGGGAGCCTTCCTGAAAATGCTACAGATAGCCTTCAAGTGACGGCTGCTATGACTCTACAAAGACATGTAATGAGACCACATGTCTCTAGGCTCCATCTTGGGATGTCAGTATTTTTCTACAGACTGGTCTGGGAACCAAGCTTTGGGAATAATGGGTTCCCGCCATATACAAAAGCTATATAAGGCAGGGAATGATATCATCTGATGTTCTTCACGGCCCACCCAAGAAGGTTCCTGGAAACACGTGAGGAAAAAGACTGGACTGGAGGAAGTGCTGCACCTAGGCTAAAGGGATTTCTAGCCTGTGAATGAAACATCTGGGGATTCTGAGCTGTAAAGCAAGTGCAGCTTGCCCCTTAAGAATCTGCAGCCTGCTTATATCATCTCTTAGGGTGAGAATCTGCTAATCATATCAAATCTATCTAGCATATCAAATTTAGTTTTCATTTTTTGTTTATTTGATAGCAAACAGTTCAAAGCAGATTGCCAATCACTTAAAATCTGTCTTTTGTAGTTAATAAACTTGTTGCATTATCTAACCAGTGAGTTGGAGTGAAGTGTATGGGAATCATAGCTCGGGGCAAAGGCTGTTGCATATTCCTCTCCATACAGAGGGAGGGGGTGAATTTTATGAGCTTACACAGTACACTTCCCTGTGCAGTGTAAGATGGTATAGTTTGGAGTTTATACTCCAGAGTGGGTGCGTGCCTGAGGAGCTGGGAGTTGCCTTAGCTATAGCCTTCCAATGCAGAGGCTAGTCAGAGAGCCTGCATGTAATTGCAGCTGGGTGTGTCCCTACCCATATATATGCCGGTGAAACTGCAGGTTGGAGGGCTTTGCAACTTATCACAGCAATACAGTGTGAGAGGGAGCCCAGGCTGGTGGGTTAGGGGGCCAAGTGGCATCCCAGTCTTGGGTGGCACCCTGGGGGAAACCCATCACAGTTGCTGTGATGCCATCTTCTGCTTCTAAGAGTGGGTCTGAAACCTATCAACTTATTTTAAACAGTTCATGGAACAGCTATCAGATGATGATGATTGTAATTTTCTTGAGGCCAGAGGGGAGCTAGAAACAAAAAGCTCCCTGTCTGCTGACCGATCAATCCCTTGTGTAATCTTTCTCTCAACCTCTAGGTGTCATATAAGAACCTCCTGAATCAGTTATCACATTTCATCTTATGTAGAAGGGTAAAATTATTGTACAGTGCCAGCCTATGCACTACGGAAATCTGAAATAGCTTAGTGAAGTTTCGTTATTTCCATTAAGCCAGTTTTGGATGAACTGTGGGCTGACATCCTTTGCCAGGTGAATGATGTCAGATGAATCACAGGCCACCAATAGCCACTCTTCTTAAATTGGTTTTAGTACTTCACAGAGCATGGTTGGAGGAGAGATTCTCAGAGCCATTGACAAATCTTACTCCTACAACCAGACTTCTTAGTATATTTTGGGAAAGGGGAAATAGCAGTGGTTATAGAGACAAACATGGCAAACCTCCACCTGGCGTGAATTTATGAAAACAGCACTATTTTTCCTCCATAGAGAGGTTGTAATAGGTGAAGGTATTTTCTGCAATGTTGCACTGTTATCACTTTACACTAGAAAAATTCTGCAGTTCTTTTAGGACAATCTTTTACACTTCATAGGAAATATTGTACTGAACAATATGGCAATTAGAATTATCTGGCACTGGTATGACAGAACTACTGTCTTACTTCATCTCCAGGTAAAGGCCATTATTATTATGAAGTGATGTAGCTTATGCTTGATGCAGTAGAAAAGGGGGAGCCTTTGGAGGGATGCACAGTGCTCGGGAGGACAACTGATGCAGTGAATCAGGAAGATGATTTCATTGTGAAAATGGAAATTTACCAGGCTGGTTTAGAGTACTGCCAGGTAAAGAACCTGCTTTTGGTTCCCAAATCTGTTCATTTTACCCTGGGTCAACTTGGTTGCCTAATGGTTAGTGCTCTTCATTGCCATGCAGAAGCTTCAACTCCTCATAAACCTTCTGAATTAACTGGGGTGGGGGGGAATAAGACTTGGGAATTATTGTAAACAACTCAGTGAAGCTCTTTGATCAAGGTACAGCAAGAGTCCAAAAAAGCAATGGTAGGATGCTTAAAGAATGGGATGGAGTGTAATACAGAAAATATTATAATACTGCTATATACAAAGCAGGTAATATTACTGTATAATATAAATCAATCACACCCCCTCATAAGGAATAATATGTTCAGTACTGGTCATCCCACCTCAAAAAGGATATAGAAGAAACAGAATGGGGTCAGAGGTGGGCAGTCAGAATGATTAGGGACATGGAAAAACTCTTATATGAGGGAGACTGAAAAGTCTGGGATGCTTTACCTTAGGGAGGAAGCAAATACAAGGGAGCATGATTAAAAACATACAAAACAGTGAGTGAAAAAGAGAAGGTGGATTTCTGTTCACACTGACTCATAGTAAAAGAGCAAAGAAACATTCAATGCAGTCCAAAGAAGGTAAATTCAAAACTGATTAAAGAAAATATTTTTTCACACAATTAACAAGTAGCCTATAGAACACCTTGCAACACAATATGATTGAGGCCTAGAGCATAGCAGGATTGAAAAAAGGGTCAGACCATAATTTTATGGATAACAATATCTTCACTTATATATACATACAACATTTTACTCTTGTGTTGTTCATGTATATAACAGTAAATATATTTTAAAAAACAAGAATTTTGGAAGGCATATAATCACTCATATTTCAGGGAATGAGCAAACCTCTAAATATTGGGGGTTAGGAGGAAACTGTCTCTTAGTGCACGTTATCCCAGCACTGTCTTCTGCAAAGTTTCTTGCACCTGCCTCTGAAGCATCTACTATAGTGATGAGATACTTGTCCAGATGGACCACTTGTCTGAGTCAATATGGAGATTCCTATGTTCAAGATCATTTCTGTCTCCTGCTGCAAGTGTTAAAGAGGTAGCCTGCTGAGACCTTGAGTGATCAGACTACTTTTTGTCAATCATTATCACTCCTCTCCTGAGTCCTACCTAGTAAAGCAGTTGCATTAATAAGCTCTTTAGGGGGCATTTTGTCCTTGCCGGAGGTAGCGGCCAGGTATAAGAGCTCTGTAGGACCCTGATTGTGAAGCGCAGTATGTCCCACACACAAGTTCAGTGTCTATGCTAGTCTGAGTAGGAAACAATTTTGTTTAGTATTTTACTTCTTCAGAACACAGTAATGTTTTTTTCTGATACTTACGAGACCATCTGGTACGTGGCATGAGTACAAATGGGTCCCAGGACAACGCAGCCAAGTGTGTCGCTATTCTGCAAGAGATAAAATAGCATTTGCAACAGTGTGTGCAAAGTGAGGGAAGGGGCTACCGATATGGGAAATGCAGAATGTGGCGCAAGGCACAGGCAAGGGGGATTGGAAGGAGACTGTGAAATGTGAGAAGACACAGCACCAAGATAAACTGCCACTGAGCAAGTGCGGAGTGGTCAGAGAAAGGGCTGTGGAATGAGGGAACAGATAAGAGGATGAATCTGGAGCAAGAGAAGAAGGGAGGTGACAGAATGATGCATGGCAGTGTGTGGCCTGCACAGAGGTATATGACAAAGCTGTGAGGGAGCTCAGGTCTGGAACAGCAGGGAGACTACATGTCAGAATTTAAATGCATTGTCAGAGTTGTGCTGGAGTTGCAGGTGAGGAGCAAAGTGGCTCAAGAGAGGCTAGCTGTACAGTTGTATGCGGCAGACAGTAGGAATTAGGGGGTGCTATAAACTGGAAATGAGGTGAACTGAGTGCCTGTGTAGGAAGCTTGTACTTTGCCCTCAGCACACACTATACCTGCCTCTAGCCAACACTCAACACACTTCCATAAACAGAAAAGAAGGATTCCTGTAGAAATGCCTAGTACTCACATGGAGTTGCTTGATGACCTCCACACCTTCACAGGTGGTAGTGCTACAGCCCTGTGAGACATACAGTGATGTGTTGAAGCTATGGTAGGTGGCATTGATTGTCACATTTTCTCCTATAGAAGGAGAAATGGGAAATCGCATTACAAGACACATCTACTCACTGATGCACTGAGGGTCCCTCTCTGTTCATTCATGACACAGAGCAGTACAGTCTCATACTAACAGGGCCAGATTAAGAACATTCTGGGTCCTGGAGATAGACTATCCTGAGCCCTGCATTACTCTCTGCCTCCAGAAGCCTCCCTTTGGTGTTTTTAATTGTTTGGAAGGGTGGGAGGGCCTCAGTTTCAAAAACCTCTGTGCAGCCCGCACTTACCCTGCAGCAGTTGTTCCTGTCCCATGGGGCTGGGGCTGGCTCCCTACTCTAGGCATTGTGACCTATCACTTGGGGTCACAACACTGCTCAGGTTTGTCCCAGCTGTCCCTTGATCACGACGCAACAGTGGCTGGGCCAAATTTGAGTGTCACTGCAAGTGAGTGCAGATCACAACATTACTTACTGCAATTCCATGGGTTCGGGGAGGGTGTTGTCTTCTGAGGGGCCTGGGCTATGGCCCCATTAGCCCATCCATTAATATGGGCCTGCATACTACAATGCCTCCATTCCCAAAATTCATTGGGAAGCAATTCCCCCTACTCTCCATTCCACTGGATAAGATTGCAGAATTAGCCCCACTGTAGAAGCCTGATACCCTTCTCTAAAGTGTCAGGTATTGGGCATGATCAGAGGCAGAATATCAGATGATTTTTAAAGCTACAGGAAAAAAATCAGAAGGCATCAAATTAAAATGAAACAAAAAGACAAAACATTAAAAATGGGGGAAAAAAGGAGATAGTTTTCTTAGAACTTGCTGTAACAGGACATTATGGAGGCAAATAGTTTAGTGCAGAGGTTCTCAAACTGTGCTCCATGGACCACCAGTGGCCCGCGAGCTCCATTCAGGTGGTCCGCGGATAGTTCCCTGTGAAGTGCGCGCCTGGGCGGCCGCACAAGACAGAATGATGGGCCACCCACCTAATTAGTGGAGCCGCACAGTCGTGGCTCCACTAATTAGGTTCCTGCACCCTGGAAAAGATGCACAAGTTTGAGAATCACTGGTTTAGTGATATTGAAAAGAGAGGTTAGATATGAAAATGAGTAAGAATTGCATCTGTAGTGATGCAACCTAAATGAAAAGTTATAAGGGCTGCTGATCCCCACACTTCAGGGAATAATCTGAGCAGCAACTGGGGTCAGGATGAAATTTCTTTATCACAATGTTACAAAGTTATGTGCATCACTGGGGGAATGGGCTGACATATCTGTCATTATCTAACATAGAAGTTACCAGAATAGCTAGATCACTGATCTGTTCTGCTAGAGGAGGAGCCAGGATACTGGACTCAATGGAGCCCTGGTCTGGTCTGGTCTGGTCTGGTTCAGCAGTTCCTATGTTCTCAATCCCAACTGAACATCTTCAGAAATTAACTCAGGGAAGGGTTTGCATCAACTTGCACATAAACATCCCTGGTTCAATCCTTGCTCTGTGGCTCCTCTGCTTGGAAAGAAAGGGACAGTTATTGTCTGATCTACATGGTGACTGGACAGCTGAAGAACAGCTCCAAGGGGCAGTTTGTAGAAGCACTGACTGAGTGAGGGCCAGGGCTCACAGTCTGACCCAAAAACTCTAATGGGGAAAAGAACACACAGCTTCACACCCTTACCTGCCTTCTGCAGCTGCTCTTCTACAATACGTAGTCCCAGCTGCACAGCTGGTTTTATTTTATCGAAGGTCCATGGAAGGTCTGATTGATTCTGCTGCATCACATTGATTACATAATTGTCCTTGATACACTTGCCCTCACCAATCTGCCACTGCAGCTGGAGACAGAGGAGCATTGGCCAGTGGTCCGGATTCAGCATTCGTTGCCTCATTACTCCTCTCATTTTAGACCCATTGCTCAATGCTCACACATACACACGCACTACATTGTTGTTGTTCCTGGATAGGCTGAAACAAAGATTCTTGTTGTATATCCACCGATCAGCTATACTTTCTCTCTTTCATCCCTTCACTCTCTCCGCTTTTCTGCCTCCACCTCCACCCCACACCCATCTACCCTAACTGGCACTTCTGCTTGTGAAGAATTAAAAGCAACAGAACTCAGGAAAGGAGAGAGACCAAAGGTTGCTTTGTATGTTTGCTCATGAAAAGGTTGAGGCTATAAAAGAGATATTACTGGCACCTTGTCTGATAAGGACACTTTAACTTTGCATCACTGTGAGCTGATGGATAGAGAAGAGAAAGAAGGAGGGGTCAACTGGGTTGTAAAAGGAGGCCATTTAAAATGGATATAAATTAAAAGATCCATTAAAGCCCCAGAGGAACACAGATGGTTGCTTTGTGTTTGTTTTGCCCTGCCATGTCACCCCTTTTGGCTGTGCCCCTCTATTTGGGGGTTATTATATCACTCTATCTAATTTTTATGTCTTTAAGATACCATTTTCATTCCTTTAGTTTTTCCCATCAGAATGATTTTTAGTATTGGCAAAAAATGTCTGACTGAAAACTTCCAGGATCAGCACAGAATCCATCTTTTAGGAATCCCCCAATATCACCCTGGGCAATGTACCCCAACTCTGCTATAGAGAAACACCTCTATGGGAATGCAGTTTTCGGAGTCTATTGAGGCCTTGGCCTGTCTCCTAAGATTACCAAGGAGGGGGCCTGTTGTGTTAATTGTTTTTGTGATGTGGCTACTAAGAGTCATGCAGGGATCCGATTCTTGCAGGTCACAGATTTGACATGGGGGACCAAAGCCAAACCTCAAATCATTCAGAGGTAACAAGGCAGTGTTCTTGAGTGGATCCTCTCAACAACACATCCTGAGAATGTTCTCAAATCAGGGGGTAAGAAAAGGTAAAAAAAATTCTACCGTCCCTGGCTATTCTGACACGTGAGAAAAAGAAATAGAAAGGTAGAGGGAGCCAACAGCTCTTAAGGCAGATTAATACTGAATCCATATTTTACTGAATGTGATGAATCTTGCATGTTGGGACGAATGGACATCCATAGCAGCTACTACCTGTTCACCAGAACCTGGAGTGAAGCCCCACTGAAGACTAAATAAACTTTTATAACTTTCCAGAGATTATTTAAAAGCAAAATAAGGAAATTAAACATCATCTGTGCAAATAGTGTTTGTGGCACAGACCAACTGAACTGAAACCAGAATTTTCTTGGTTTATCTTATTATAAAAGCCTGTATTTAAAAGAGCACCATATATTACATACCTGTTTACAGGAGCGGCACCAGGGTTTTTGCCGCCCTAGGCGCAGGGCCGGCTCGCCGGTCTCGCTGCTCCGGTGGACCTCCCGCAGGCGTCCCTGCGGACGGTCCACTGGTCCCGCGGCTCCGGTGAACCTGCCGCAGGCTTGCCTGTGGATGCTCCACCGGAGCCGCGGGACCAGCGGACCCTCCGCAGGCACGCCTGCGGGAGGTCCACCGGAGCAGTCTGCTGCCCTCCCAAATCCTGGTGCCCTAGGCGACCGCCTAGGTTGCCTAAATGGAAGCGCCGGCCCTGCCTGTTTACAAAATCCGTGTAATATTTTAAATGAGCTTACCCCTAATGCCAAATAAATGCTTCACTGTTCTTTATCTTTGGAGGGAGGGGGGGATAACTCAGTGTCAGCAGCCAGGTTTATGAGCAAACCACATTACTCTATCCAGCACTTATAAGTGAGCCTAGAATTGCAAACCAGCACATTCAACGAACCCTGTGCTTATAAACAGTAATGTAGGAACTCTAAAATAACAAGCTGGAATGGAAGTATGAGCATAGTAGTGGATGGATGGACCATCAGATTGGGAATGGAAGATGGAGCCTTTCATGTCTATTTTATTGGCTCAACTCTGGCTGTTCCGGGGTAATTACTCACTGAGGGTCTGCGCTTTCTCCCACTTTAGTCAATGCAAGAAGGCTTTAGGCCTAAATTCTCTTCTTAGTCTGCCTACTGGAAGCAGTCAGCAAATACTAGTAAAGTTTCTGGAATTAAGTATGATACATTTGCTCTGAGTTTTTCTCTCTTATTCTTCTGGAAAATTCACAGCCACACAGAATAACAGAAATCAGAGCAGAATACCTACTGAGTCGTTCTGTCAGCTCCCTCAGCCCATCAAGATTGATCTCTGTAATACGTTCTCCAGTGTTTTGTCCAGTCCAGTTTTAACTTACTCAAGTAATGGGGCTTTCAACACTTGTCTTCAGAGACTAATTTTATTATAAACATTATTAGAAGTACAAGAACATTGTGCAGTGGTTAGAATATGGCAGACATGGTGCAATAAGGTCCCTTAGCCTTAGCTCACATTCTAAAGGAGGAACTGGGAACAGACAACTTAATAGAGCTCATTGTTAACATTTTTTCTGATATCCATCCTAATCGTCCTTTTCTTAATTACATCCCACTACATCAATTTGTACCTCCTTAGGCTACTCATCATAATTCCTCTCCCTCCTTGGAAGATGGAGACCAGAGGAGTAATAGCCACAAGCAAGTAACTGAGGATTCCTGAAAACTTATAGCCTAGGAATCAGTAGATGATGTGAAAATATCAGCTGAACGTAGCAGCAATCAATCACACAAACATGGATGTTGAAATCACTTCTGTGGCCCTAATATTTCTGAGGAGTGTATGAACTCACATCCTGCATTTTAAGGGACATCTCTTATTTGCTGCCTAATGTCCCACATTCTGTCTGAGCTACTAAGGAACATTCAATCAGCTAAAAGGTATGTTTTCAAACAACAGTCATGTCGAGAATCATACACTGCTATGCAAATATCTGATTTTATACTATGAATGAAACATTGTGGTACAGTGTCCTATAAAAATAAATTTTTCACTGAATGTTTCTTACAATAGTTTATTTCTTCAGAGTTACCAACTTTTGTGATTTCATTGTGTCTTGAATTTGTAGTGTTTTTTCCCCCTGAAAACTCCAGATACTGGTATCTTGATATTACATGAGAATCTCAGCTTTCATTTTTTTAAAAGTAAGTTTCTTGCTCTCCTAGATGCAGAGGCAAAGCTTGAACATGAGACAAAAGTGCACCAAAAGGCTCAAAAGCCAGAAGGCAATTAAAAAGAATCAAACATTTATTTTTTTAAATCTCTCTATTTTTAAGCCAATCATAATTCTTGGGAGGCTGGACGCATGATTTGTATATGTTTCGATTGACAGTACCATTTCCTTCATTATGGATGGCTATGTTACATAGAATTTGTTTAGGAAATTTCATGTTTTGGTGGCATTTAACCCCTCCAGCTTTGGCCTAGGACAGTGGTTCTCAACCTAGTTACCATTATGGGCTCAATGTGTTATGTGGGCCACCTCCACACAATATATATACTATCTGTATGGCCCTGAGGATGTCACATGGGCTGAAGCTGTGTGCTGATTGAGCCGCAGCAGGCCGCGGGTTGAGAACCACTGGCCTAGGGGGTGTAAGATGTAGCAAGATCTCACACACCCCTTTTTTTCTGCATTCTGTCCTCATATGACACAGCTGACAGGGGCGGCTCCAGGCACCAGTGCACCAAGCAGGGGGGGCAGCCTGACGCTCGCTGAGAGGGAGGCAGTCAGGCAGCCTTCGATGGCATGCCTGCAGGAAGTCCACCGGTCCCGCGGCTTCGGCGGTAATTCGGTGGTGGGGACGCCGAAGGCATGGGACTGGTGGACCTCCCGTAGGCATGCCGCTGAATCCACGTTACCAGCAGACCTCCCACATGTGTGCCACTGAAAGCTGCCTGCCTGCCGTGCTTGGGGCAGCAAAATACATAGAGCCGCCCGTGACAGCTGAGATTCTTTTCAAGTGTCCTTGATCATCTTAACTCCAGTGGCTTTTTCCCATATGTAGTATGTTCAAAAATAAACAGTTGCATTTGCAGGTAAGTCAATAAAAAATGCTACTGTTTTAGTTTATTTATTCAGTGTTGTTAGATGCCAGAATCAAAATGTCACTACAGTCTTAAAAAGCAAACCTGTGACAGTAATGCAGTGTCCAAGTTTATTTGCTCTCAGTGGTGCCTTGATCCAATATGACTAGTTAAAAGATGATTTTTCTAACTGCCAACATTCCAAAATCCATCTGGGATCTGAAATTCAAACTTTTTCTGACTCTTAAATCATCAGTGGTAATAAGGATTCTACTATCCAGATCCGGCAGACAGCATTGTTGATGATAAGCAAAGCATAGGAGAAGCTGCACTGGCTTTTCAGAGCTAACTTTATTTCTAATTAAAGTTGACTGATAGATTATAGGGAGAAGGTTTGTGGAGACAGGTGTCATTATTACACAGCAATTTTTCTGTCCATAGCCATGTTTCACTTGTTGGAGCCTGACATGCTGAGAATAAAGGTTCTGATTCTCCCATATGGAGCTCTTTGGACCCTTTTTGAAACCTGTGACCAGGCCAATGTTACACAGGAAAGAAAACAGGGAGAGATTCCTCAGCTCAAAGTGACAGGCAGAGATTTTTTAAAAATAAATACAAAACTCAAGCTCATCCAGTGTCCTAAAATCCATAATGAATCAAACAGCTAAATAATCTAAATGGTAAGAAAAAAATGTCAAGACTGGTAATTTCTCTCCTCTTCCATCTTTGTAGTTTACAGCCAAAACCCATCTTTCCTTCGGCCAGAAGGAGTCACCCTTATTTAAAAAAAGAAAAAATTACTGCAGTTTTCAGACTATGTATCCCTACCGTAAGATGTGTTTGGGACCAATACTATAGATAAAACAACTTGCTCATATGACTTTGGCTTCCTTTCTTTGTACATGTGTCTAAGCAAGGCATCAGAGAGGCAAAGTCTATAGGATACTGGCCCCAGAACTGCACATTTTTCAGAAAGCCTATAGGATTCTCACCCTGACTTCTGCACTGCTATCAATGTTTGCCAAACTGACACTGGCACTGTCTCTGTGAACAATGTTTTATGTTGTCTGAATGCACTCCACTTTCTGCCTTTCTTTTCTCTCCCTTACTTCTTTTCTCTTTCCCTTCTTTCTCTTTTTTCCTTATTCTCCATCCTTACCCTCTGCTCTTCATTTTTTAATTTAAAGGCTTATTGTGTTCCCATACTTATTTCTATGTTTAGCCCCACTTGCAGGACTTCCCCTTTTGCTGCTATCAGTACACATACATTCACTGTCTCCCAGCAATTCTGTGTGGGAATAAACAAGATCATCAGTCACACTAAAAGTACATGGCCTGGGAGATAATGCAGATGAGTAATACACTGTTGTTGCAGCAGTATGCCATCATTATTAATAAAGAAGCCAGATTTCTCAATCTGGCACTATATTTTCAAAAAGGTTTGTTGGCATTTAACATGGAGAACAAGACTACTACATCTACCTCCTTTGATCTGACTTTCCATAATATTTTCTACATCTAGTTTTCCTAATTAAAAAAAAAAAGTTAATATGGTGCTGATAAAACATGCTGGATAAAATAATAATATGCCTTTGAAGATGAAGTCCTATATTTGGGCCTGATCCAAAGCCCAGTGAATGTAATGGAAAAACGCTCATTGACTTAAATGGATTTTGGATCCAGCCCTTTATGCATGGAATCCTTACACCAACAGCTGCAGTAGTACAATCTACCAGCTATTTGCCACCAGCTTATGTCCCTCAGCCTTGACATGAAGGGAACATCTCTTGATGTTAAGTGAGGAATTCAGTCTCCATGGTCCATTCAGTTCTTAGCCTTTCTGCTGTGATGGGCAATAATGATGTCAATGAGCCCTGTTTGTGATGGCAGTTTCTCTGATTTGAACAACTGACTAATTGTAACTGAGAAACCACCAGCTTATTATTAATGAAAGAAAGGACACAGTACCTATTTTACACTAAGCAAATCTCTTCTAAATGGTGGTATGAATGCCTGTGCACTGATGGAAGTAAGTTTCCATATGGATATATGCTGTGTTACAACATGTTAAGAGTAACACAGAGTGGTTAGCAAACCAAATTTCACTAGCATAGACTAGTGGTTATTAACTTTTTCTCATTTGCAGACCTCCAAAAAAATTTTGAATGGAGATGCAGACTGTCTGGAAATCTTAGACAGAGTCTGCAAACCCCTACGGGTCCACGGACCACAAGCTGAAAACCACTGTTCTATGGTAACGACAACCTTTCACAGACCCCTTAGACAGACCCACAAGGGTCCATGGGCCACAGGTTGAAAACCACTGATAGATAATGTCCAAGTGTCACAACTTTAGTTGTACAACTCACTTAAAAGATATCTGTAATATTTTGACTGAAATAAGCTAGCAGACAATAGGATTAAACTGGATCTTGTAAACAAATTCCCACATATGCACTAGATCTCTCATCATCTTATTTTTCTCCTTTTTTACTTCCTTCCCTAACATCCCTCTAGTGCTGGAATGTAGGTATGATAGTTAGTCATTCCTGCAGTATTCAGTTAGCATTAGATATAACACTTCCTCTCTCCTTGGAAAAAACAAAAGCTTATTATAAACCAGTTGCTAAATATAGTGTCAATCTCTAAGCAAATAATCTTTCCTATATGGCCTTTTTCCAATGTTTAGCTTTATTCCTTGGTTTTTTAGACCTTTCTTGATCAGTTATTCATATTTCCGCTTATCCATATGCATTTGGATAGCAAAAAGAAGTTCTCATGTGTTATACCATTCATCGTCCAATAGTTTCCCTTTTTTCTGGAGATTGATTGTATTCTATTATCTGTTACAATACCTTCAGACATTTTTTTCTTCAAAGACATTTGTTTAGAAATGTATGATCATTTCTGTGCTGATAGAAAGGGAGGACACTGCTGGAAACATTGATATCTCTGAGTTACTGCCTGATCATTAACTGATCTTATCTCCAAGACTGTATTCCCCATCAGCCCTTTCGTAGTTCTATTAGAGTAAATGGTGCAGGTGTTGTTATTTCTTTCTGAACTTTGTCACTTTGATCATCATTTTCATATTTAGGTGCATAAATCATATGTAGGCACTTAAATAGAAATGCCCTGGTAATTCAGCAGATATCTGTTGATATGCAGATGATAATTCCAATTAAGTATCTTTCAGGTTATTCAACATTTCATTTAATTTTATAAGGGATGGCAATGAACTGTTTACAAGAGTCCAAGTCTCTCATATCTGTGTATGTTTATATTTGTCCACTCGATGTTTTGCTACTACTTTTGGAGATATCCACTCAATCAATGGTTTCATGTATGTTATCAAACAGAGCTTGATCTAAATGATTTCACTGGAACATCATGGGAGCACAAAAAGTCCCATGATAAGGGTTTAAATTAGCCGTTACCCCTCAAGGAAGAGTTGTTGGGGTCAATGTGGATAGGTCTCTGAAAACATATGCTCAGTGTGCCATGGCAGTCAAAAAACCTAAGAAAATGTTAGGAACCATTAGGAAAGGGATAGATGATAAGACAGAAAATATAATCATGCCACTGTATAAAGCCATGGTACCCCCTCACCTTGAATACTGCATGCAGTTCCGGTTGCCCCATCTCAAAAAAGATGTATTAGAACTGAAAAAAGTACAGAGAAGGGCAACAAAAAATTAAGAGTATGAAACAGATTCCATATGAGGAGAGATTAAAAGTCTGTGATGTGTCAGTTTAGAAAAGAGACGACTAATGGGGCATATGACAGAGGTCTATAAAATCATGAACAGTGTGGAGAAAGTGAATAAGGAAGTGTTATTTATCCCTTTCCTGGTTCTTTTTTTCTGTGGTCACACAATGACATTAATAGGCAGCCGGTTTAAAAGAAACATTAGGAAGTACTGTTTCACACAACACACAGTCAACCTGTGGAAAAGGAATATATCTTCCTGTTCTAGGGTTTTCTTGGCTGTCTGTACAGCTCTCTCAGCCTCTCCATTCACTTCTGAGTAATATGGGCTGCTAGTAATATGATCAAAATCATGTTTTGTTCAGAATGACTTAAATTCTGCTGCAGTCAATTGTGGTCCATTGTCCATCCCTTGTTCTGGAATGCCAAAATGAGCAAAAGTGCACTTCAGTTTCTGGTGAAATGTCTCTCAAGTACATTATTTCTCTATACATGGAAAAACAGTCCACTACGACCAGGTAATGATATCCTCTGTATTCACATAAATCTGAAGCTAGTCTCTTCCACCGTCTGTTTGGTAGATGTGCTGTGATTTAAGGTTGTGTTGTGTTGGTCTATTAGTTCTGCAATGTTCACATGCAGATACTTTATTGTTTATATCCTTGCTGATGTCAAGCCACTGCACTGGCTGGTTGGTCCATATATAGCACTTAGTTAATCCTTGATGTCCTTCACGGATGAGGTTTAATATTTCTTCTGTCATTTCATTTGGAATTACAATGCATTTGTCTTAATCTTGAGTCCCTGCAATTTACTTAACTGTCTATGTACCACAGAGTAGCCTCTTATCAGTTCCTTAGTATCCTTTATAGTTGAGCCAGCCAGCCCTAATGTAATTTAGAACTTATTGAAGTTGCATGTCTGTTGAGGTTACTTTTTATAGCCTCATTTCTGACACTGATCTGTGTGCATCCCTGTATGCCTTTACATCATCTTTGAGATCATAGGTAGCTGAGTGTGTGAGAGTCATACGATCACATTCATCACTTTTACAAGACTATGGTAAATTTTGTACAGAGTATGCCTTGTGAGGTGACATTTGAAAATTCATAATCTGCTGAACATTATTACCCCATTGAAATATATGTAGCAACACTGTATGTGAAGTTATGATATTCTACTGTATGATTGTTACTGAAATGTGTTGTAACTCTGGGTAAAGCCCACAAACCAGTTTTTCAGAGACAAAGACACACTGGCCCCTTCGATGTGTTAAAAAAACTATCAACTGCTTAAGCGACCATTTTTCAGCAGGAGGAAGGTGTGAATGCAAAATTTACATTGCATCACAGGAATATTTCAAGCCTCACATCCACAAGAGACTGCTTTTCACCTACACCCTAGCTGGGGATAATCCTCAAAGAAGGGAGAGGGATATAAGAATGAGAGACTGTGACTTCCAATTCACCTCTCCTCCTCCCGTCTCTCTGCTCGTGACATCAGTGAATACCAGAGAGACTCTTAAGCAAGGGGGAAGGGGGCAAGGAGGAGTTCCAGGCTGAAAAGAGGATCTAGTCTGTGAAATTTACTGCAGCATATGGTGAGACGAAATCTAATGCTTTTAAGTTCACTTGTTAAATTAGGTTTTAACTTGCATTTTGCTCTTTTATTTTCTTTTGTAGCCAATCCTGACTTTTAAGCATCATCACTTGTAGTCACTTAAAATCTACCTTTCTGTAGTTATTAAACATATCTTATTGTTTTGTCTTAACCAGTGTTTGAATTAAAGTGTGTGGGATAACAAGGCTGGCACATTACACTGGTGTACAATTTTTGAGAAGTCGTCTGCTTCAGAGATAAAATGTGCTATTTATTATGTATTTTGATGTGCTGAATTCAAATATGACAATTAAAACAACTGATTGGCTACTGTTTCTAAGATATTTAAGTTTTTACATTTTATGTCTATGTATATTGTGTAGATA